>NW_027488966.1:0-179694 GCF_050948215.1 Halictus rubicundus | reverse complement strand
TTTGATATATTCTCTATCCTATCCTCTATCCTATCCAATCCTATGTCCTATCCTATCCTCTATAATATCGTATCCTCTATCATATCCTTTCCTCTTTCCGATAATATCATCTATCCTATCCTATCCTCTATCCTATCCTATCCTCTATCGTCTTCTATCATCTATCCTATCCAATCCCCTATGATATCCGCTATCCAATCCTATCCTCTATCCTATCCTATCCTCTATCCTATCCTATCCTCTATCCTATCCTATCCTCTATCGTATCCTATCCTCTATCCTATCCTCTATCCTATCCTATCCTCTATCTTATCCTATCCTCTATCCTATCCAATCCTCTATCCTATCCTCTATCCGATCCTATCTTCTATCCTATCCTATCCTCTATCATATCCTATCCTCTATCATATCCTATCCTCTATCCTATCTTATCCTCTGTCTTATCCTATCCTCTATCCTATCCTATCATCTATCCTATCCTATCTTCTATCCTATCCTATCCTCTATCCTATCCTGTCCTCTATCGTCTCCTATCATCTATCCTATCCAATCCCCTATGATATCCTCTATCCAATCCTATCCTCTATCCTATCCTATCCTCTATCCTATCCTATCCTCTATCCTATCCTATCCTCTATCCTATCCTATCCTCTACCCTATCCTATCCTCTATCCTATCCTATCCTCTATCCTATCCTAACCTCTATCCTATCCTATCCTCTGTCCTGTCCTATCCTCTATCCTATCCTATTCTCTATCCTATCCTATCGTATCCTCTATCCTATCCTATCCTCTATCGTATCCTATCCTCTATCCTATCCAATCCCTATCCTATCCTCTATCCTATCCTATCCTCTATCCTATCCTATCCTCTATCTTATCCTATCGTCTATCCTATCCTATCCTCTACCCTATTCTATCCTCTATCCTATCCTATCCTCTATCCTAACCTATCCTCTATCCTATCCTATTCTCTATCCTATTATATCCTATCCTGTACCGCCTCCTATCCTGTATCCGATCCAATCCCCTATCGTCTACCGTATCATATTCTCTATCCTATCCTCTATCCTATCCAATCCTATGTCCTATCCTATCCTCTATAATATCGTATCCTCTATCATATCCATTCCTCTTTCCGATAATATCATCTATCCTATCCTATCCTCTATCCAATCCTATCCTCTATCGTCTTCTATCATCTATCCTATCCAATCCCCTATGATATCCGCTATCCAATCCTATCTTCTATCCTATCCTATCCTCTATCATATCCTATCCTCTATCCTATCCTATCCTCTATCCTATCTTATCCTCCGTCTTATCCTATCCTCTATCCTATCCTATCCTCTATCCTATCCTATCCTCTATCCTATCCTATCCTCTACCCTATCCTATCCTCTATCCTATCCTATCCTCTATCCTATCCTATCCTCTACCCTATTCTATCCTCTATCCTATCCTATCCTCTATCCTATCCTATCCTCTATCCTATCCTATCCTCTATCCTATCCTATCCTCTATCCTATCCTATCCTCTATCCTATCCTATCCTCTATCCTATCCTATCCTCTATCCTATCCTATCCTCTATCCTATCCTATCCTCTATCCTATCCTATCCTCTATCCTATCCTATCCTCTATCCTATCCTATCCTCTCTCCTATCCTATCCTCTATGTTATAATATTCTCTATCCCATCCATTACTTTATTCTATCCTCTATACTATCATCCATCCTATGCTATCCACTATCCTATCCTATCCTCTAACCAATCCTATCCTTTACCCTATCCTATCCTCTATCCTATCCTATTCTGTATCCTATCCTATCCTCTATCCTATCCTATCCTCTATCCTATCCTATACTCAATCCTATCTTATACTGTATTATATCCTATCCTCTTTCCTATCCTCTAACATATCGTATCCTCTATCCTATCCTATACTGTATTATATCCTATCCTCTTTCCTATCCTCTAACATATCCTATCCTCAATCCTTTCCTATCCTTTATCCTATCCTATCCTGTATCCTATCCTATCCTCTATCCTATCCTATCCTCTATCCTATCCTATCCTCTATCCTATCCTATCCTCTATCCTATCCTATCCTCTATCCTATCCTATCCTCTATCCTATCCTATCCTCTATCCTAGCCTATCCTCTGTCCTATCCTATCCTCTATCCTATCCTATCCTCTATCCTATCATCTATTCTATCCTATCCTCTATCCTATCCTATCCTCTATCCTATCCTATCCTCTATCCTATCCTATCCTCTATTATATCCTATCCTCTATCCTATCCTCTATCCTATCCTCTATCCTATCCTCTATCCTATCCTATGCTCTATCCTATCCTATCCTCTTTCCTATCATATCCTCTATCCTATCCTCTCCTCTATCCTATCCTATCCTCTATCATATCCTATCCTCTATCCTATCCTATCGTGTATCCCATCCTATCCTCTATCCTATCCTATCCTCTATCCTATCCTATCGTGTATCCCATCCTATCCTCTATCCTATCCTATCCTCTATCCTATCCTCTATCCTATCCTCTATCCTATCCTATCCTCTATCCTATCCTATCCTCTATCCTATCCTATCCTCTATCCTATCCTCTATCCTATCTTATCCTCTATCGTATCCTATCCTGTATCCTATCCTATCCTCTATCCTATCCTATCCTCTATCCTATCCTATCCTCTATCCTATCCTCTACCCTATCTTATCCTCTATCCTATCCTATCCTCTATCCTATCCTATCCTCTATCCTATCCTATCCTCTATCCTATCCTATCCTCTATCCTATCCTATCCTCTATCCTATCCTATCCTCTATCCTATCCTATCCTCTATCCTATCCTATCCTCTATCCTATCCTATCCTCTATCCTATCCTATCCTCTATCCTATCCTATCCTCTATCCTATCCTATCCTCTATCCTATCCTATCCTCTATCCTATCCTATCCTCTATCCTATCCTATCCTCTATCCTATTCTATCCTCTACCCTATCCTATCCTCTACCCTATCCTATCCTCTATCCTATCGTATCCTCTATCCTATCCTATCCTCTATCCTATCCTATCCTCTATCCTATCCTATCCTCTATCCTATCCTATCCTCTATCCTATCCTATCCTCTATCCTATCCTATCCTCTATCCTATCCTATCCTCTATCCTATCCTATCCTCTATCCTATCCTATCCTCTATCCTATCCTATCCTCTATCCCTATCTATCCTCTATGCTATCCTATCCTCTATCCTATCTTATCCTCTATCCTATCCTATCCTCTATCCTATCCTATCCTCTATCCTATCCTATCCTCTATCCTATCCTATCCTCTATCCTATCCTATCCTCTATCCTATCCTATCCTCTATCCTATCCTATCCTCTATCCTATCCTATCCTCTATCCTATCCTATCCTCTACCCTATCCTATCCTCTACCCTATCCTATCCTCTACCCTATCCTATCCTCTTTCCTATCATATCCTCTATCCTATCCTCTCCTCTATCCTATCCTATCCTCTATCATATCCTATCCTCTATCCTATCCTATCGTGTGTACCATCCTATCCTCTATCCTATCCTATCCTCTATCCTATCCTCTATCCTATCCTCTATCCTATTCTATCCTCTATCCTGTCCTCTATCCTATCCTCTATCCTATCCTATACTCTATCCTATCCTATCCTCTATCCTATCCTATCCTCTATCCTATCCTCTATCCTATCCTCTACCCTATCTTATCCTCTATCCTATCCTATCCTCTATCCTATCCTATCCTCTATCCTATCCTATCCTCTATCCTATCCTATCCTCTATCCTATCCTATCCTCTATCCTATCCTATCCTCTATCCTATCCTATCCTCTATCCTATCCTATCCTCTATCCTATCCTATCCTCTATCCTATCCTATCCTCTATCCTATCCTATCCTCTATCCTATCCTATCCTCTATCCTATCCTATCCTCTATCCTATCCTATCCTCTATCCTATCCTATCCTCTATCCTATCCTATCCTCTATCCTATCCTATCCTCTATCCTATCCTATCCTCTATCCTATCCTATCCTCTATCCTATCCTCTATCCTATCTTATCCTCTATCGTATCCTATCCTGTATCCTATCCTATCCTCTATCCTATCCTATCCTCTATCCTATCCTCTACCCTATCTTATCCTCTATCCTATCCTATCCTCTATCCTATCCTATCCTCTATCCTATCCTATCCTCTATCCTATCCTATCCTCTATCCTATCCTATCCTCTATCCTATCCTATCCTCTATCCTATCCTATCCTCTGTCCTATCCTATCCTCTATGCTATAATATTCTCTATCCCATCCATTACTTTATTCTATCCTCTATACTATCATCCATCCTATCCTATCCACTATCCTATCCTATCCTATAACCAATCCTATCATTTACCCTATCCTATCCTCTATCCTATCTTATCCTCTATCCTATCCTATCCTCTATCCTATCCTATCCTCTATCCTATCCTATCCTCTACCCTATCCTATCCTCTATCGTCTCCTATCATCTATCCTATCCAATCCCCTATGAAATCCTCTATCCAATCCTATCCTCTATCCTATCCTATCCTCTATCCTATCCTATCCTGTATCCTATCCTATCCTCTATCCTATCCTATCCTTCATCCCATCCTATCCTCTATCCTATCCTATCCTCTATCCTATCCTATCCTCTATCCTATCCTATCCTCTATCCTATCCTATCCTTCACCCATCCTATCCTCTATCCTATCCTATCCTCTATCCTATCCTATTCTCTATCCTATTATATCCTATCCTGTACCGCCTCCTATCCTGTATCCGATCCAATCCCCTATCGTGTACCGTATCATATTCTCTATCCTATCCTCTATCCTATCCAATCCTCTGTCCTATCCTATCCTCTATAATATCCTATCCTCTATCGTATCCTATGCTCTATCCTATCCTATCCTCTATCCTATCCTATCCTCTATCCTATCCTATCCCATCCTCTATCCTATGCTATCCTCTATCCTATCCTCTATCCTTTCCTATAATCTATCCTATCCTATCCTCTATCCTATCCTATGCTTTATCCTATCCAATCCTCTATCCTATCCTATCCTCTATCCTATCCTATCCTCTATCCTATCCTATCCTC
The DNA here is from genome assembly GCF_050948215.1 of Halictus rubicundus. Lineage (NCBI taxonomy): Eukaryota > Metazoa > Arthropoda > Insecta > Hymenoptera > Halictidae > Halictus > Halictus rubicundus. The sequence continues at coordinate 174,526 of NW_027488966.1, read as the reverse complement.
TATCCTATCATATCCTCTATCCTATCCTATACTCTATCGTATCCTATCCTCTACCCTATCCAATCCCCTATCCTATCCTCTATCCTATCCTATCCTCTATCTTATCCTATCCTCTATCCTATCCTATCATCTATCCTATCCTATCCTCTATCCTATCCTATCCTCTACCCTATCCTATCCTCTATCCTATCCTATCCTCTATCCTATCCTATCCTCTATCCTATCCTATCCTCTATCCTATCCTATCCTCTATCCTATCCTATCCTCTATCCTATCCTCTATCCGATCCAATCTTATATCCTATCCTATCCTCTACCATATCCTATCCTCTATCGTATCCTATCCTCTATCCTATCATATCGTCTATCCTATCCTATCCTCTATACTATCCTATCCTCTATCGTCTCCTATCCTGTATCCGATCCAATCCCCTATCCTCTATCCTATCCTATTCTCTATCCTATCCTCATTCCTATCGTATCCTCTATCCTATCCTCTATCCTATCCTATCCTCTGTCCTGTCCTATCCTCTGTCCTGTCCTATCCTCTATCCTATCCTATTCTCTATCCTATCCTATCGTATCCTCTATCCTATCCTATCCTCTATCCTATCCTATCCTCTATCCTATCCAATCCCCTATCCTATCCTCTATCCTATCCTATCCTCTATCTTATCCTATCCTCTATCCTATCCTATCATCTATCCTATCCTATCCTCTCTCCTATCCTATCCTCTATGTTATAATATTCTCTATCCCATCCATTACTTTATTCTATCCTCTATACTATCATCCATCCTATGCTATCCACTATCCTATCCTATCCTCTAACCAATCCTATCCTTTACCCTATCCTATCCTCTATCCTATCCTATTCTGTATCCTATCCTATCCTCTATCCTATCCTATCCTCTATCCTATCCTATACTCAATCCTATCTTATACTGTATTATATCCTATCCTCTTTCCTATCCTCTAACATATCGTATCCTCTATCCTATCCTATACTGTATTATATCCTATCCTCTTTCCTATCCTCTAACATATCCTATCCTCAATCCTTTCCTATCCTTTATCCTATCCTATCCTGTATCCTATCCTATCCTCTATCCTATCCTATCCTCTATCCTATCCTATCCTCTATCCTATCCTATCCTCTATCCTATCCTATCCTCTATCCTATCCTATCCTCTATCCTATCCTATCCTCTATCCTAGCCTATCCTCTATCCTATCCTATCCTCTATCCTATCCTATCCTCTATCCTATCATCTATTCTATCCTATCCTCTATCCTATCCTATCCTCTATCCTATCCTATCCTCTATCCTATCCTATCCTCTATTATATCCTATCCTCTATCCTATCCTCTATCCTATCCTCTATCCTATCCTCTATCCTATCCTATGCTCTATCATATCCTATCCTCTATCCTATCCTATCGTGTGTACCATCCTATCCTCTATCCTATCCTATCCTCTATCCTATCCTCTATCCTATCCTCTATCCTATCCTCTATCCTATTCTATCCTCTATCCTATCCTCTATCCTATCCTCTATCCTATCCTATACTCTATCCTATCCTATCCTCTATCCTATCCTATCCTCTATCCTATCCTCTATCCTATCCTCTACCCTATCTTATCCTCTATCCTATCCTATCCTCTATCCTATCCTATCCTCTATCCTATCCTATCCTCTATCCTATCCTATCCTCTATCCTATCCTATCCTCTATCCTATCCTATCCTCTATCCTATCCTATCCTCTATCCTATCCTATCCTCTATCCTATCCTATCCTCTATCCTATCCTATCCTCTATCCTATCCTATCCTCTATCCTATCCTATCCTCTATCCTATCCTATCCTCTATCCTACCCTATCCTCTATCCTATCCTATCCTCTATCCTATCCTATCCTCTATCCTCTATCCTATCCTATCCTCTATCCTATCCTATCCTCTATCCTATCCTATCCTCTATCCTATCCTATCCTCTATCCTATCCTATCCTCTCTCCTATCCTATCCTCTATGTTATAATATTCTCTATCCCATCCATTACTTTATTCTATCCTCTATACTATCATCCATCCTATCCTATCCACTATCCTATCCTATCCTCTAACCAATCCTATGCTTTACCCTATCCTATCCTCTATCCTATCCTATTCTGTATCCTATCCTATCCTCTATCCTATCCTATCCTCTATCCTATCCTATACTCAATCCTATCTTATACTGTATTATATCCTATCCTCTTTCCTATCCTCTAACATATCGTATCCTCTATCCTATCCTCTATCCTATCCTCTACCCTATCTTATCCTCTATCCTATCCTATCCTCTATCCTATCCTATCCTCTATCCTATCCTATCCTCTATCCTATCCTATCCTCTATCCTATCCTATCCTCTATCCTATCCTATCCTCTATCCTATCCTATCCTCTATCCTATCCTATCCTCTATCCTATCCTATCCTCTATCCTATCCTATCCTCTATCCTATCCTATCCTCTATCCTATCCTATCCTCTATCCTATCCTATCCTCTATCCTACCCTATCCTCTATCCTATCCTATCCTCTATCCTATCCTATCCTCTATCCTCTATCCTATCCTATCCTCTATCCTATCCTATCCTCTATCCTATCCTATCCTCTATCCTATCCTATCCTCTATCCTATCCTATCCTCTCTCCTATCCTATCCTCTATGTTATAATATTCTCTATCCCATCCATTACTTTATTCTATCCTCTATACTATCATCCATCCTATCCTATCCACTATCCTATCCTATCCTCTAACCAATCCTATGCTTTACCCTATCCTATCCTCTATCCTATCCTATTCTGTATCCTATCCTATCCTCTATCCTATCCTATCCTCTATCCTATCCTATACTCAATCCTATCTTATACTGTATTATATCCTATCCTCTTTCCTATCCTCTAACATATCGTATCCTCTATCCTATCCTATACTGTATTATATCCTATCCTCTTTCCTATCCTCTAACATATCCTATCCTCAATCCTATCCTATCCTCTATCCTATCCTATCCTCTATCCTATCCTATCCTCTATCCTATCCTATCCTCTATCCTATCCTATCCTCTATCCTATCCTATCCTCTATCCTATCCTATCCTCTATCCTATCCTATCCTCTATCCTATCCTATCCTCTATCCTATCCTATCCTCTATCCTACCCTATCCTCTATCCTATCCTATCCTCTATCCTATCCTATCCTCTATCCTCTATCCTATCCTATCCTCTATCCTATCCTATCCTCTATCCTATCCTATCCTCTATCCTATCCTATCCTCTATCCTATCCTATCTCTCTCCTATCCTATCCTCTATGTTATAATATTCTCTATCCCATCCATTACTTATTCTATCCTCTATACTATCATCCATCCTATCCTATCCACTATCCTATCCTATCCTCTAACCAATCCTATGCTTTACCCTATCCTATCCTCTATCCTATCCTATTCTGTATCCTATCCTATCCTCTATCCTATCCTATCCTCTATCCTATCCTATACTCAATCCTATCTTATACTGTATTATATCCTATCCTCTTTCCTATCCTCTAACATATCGTATCCTCTATCCTATCCTATACTGTATTATATCCTATCCTCTTTCCTATCCTCTAACATATCCTATCCTCAATCCTTTCCTATCCTTTATCCTATCCTATCCTGTATCCTATCCTATCCTCTATCCTATCCTATCCTCTATCCTATCCTATCCTCTATCCTATCCTATCCTCTATTCTATCCTATCCTCTATCCTATCCTATCCTCTATCCTATCCTATCCTCTATCCTATCCTATCCTCTATTATATCCTATCCTCTATCCTATCCTCTATCCTATCCTCTATCCTATCCTCTATCCTATCCTATGCTCTATCCTATCCTATCCTCTTTCCTATCATATCCTCTATCCTATCCTCTCCTCTATCCTATCCTATCCTCTATCATATCCTATCCTCTATCCTATCCTATCGTGTATCCCATCCTATCCTCTATCCTATCCTATCCTCTATCCTATCCTCTATCCTATCCTCTATCGTATCCTCTATCCTATCCTATCCTCTATCCTATCCTCTATCCTATCCTCTATCCTATCCTATCCTCTATCCTATCCTATCCTCTATCCTATCCTATCCTCTATCCTATCCTATCCTCTATCCTATCCTATCCTCTATCCTATCCTCTATCCTATCTTATCCTCTATCGTATCCTATCCTGTATCCTATCCTATCCTCTATCCTATCCTATCCTCTATCCTATCCTCTACCCTATCTTATCCTCTATCCTATCCTATCCTCTATCCTATCCTATCCTCTATCCTATCCTATCCTCTATCCTATCCTATCCTCTATCCTATCCTATCCTCTATCCTATCCTATCCTCTATCCTATCCTATCCTCTATGCTATAATATTCTCTATCCCATCCATTACTTTATTCTATCCTCTATACTATCATCCATCCTATCCTATCCACTATCCTATCCTATCCTATAACCAATCCTATCATTTACCCTATCCTATCCTCTATCCTATCTTATCCTCTATCCTATCCTATCCTCTATCCTATCCTATCCTCTATCCTATCCTATCCTCTACCCTATCCTATCCTCTATCGTCTCCTATCATCTATCCTATCCAATCCCCTATGAAATCCTCTATCCAATCCTATCCTCTATCCTATCCTATCCTCTATCCTATCCTATCCTGTATCCTATCCTATCCTCTATCCTATCCTATCCTTCATCCCATCCTATCCTCTATCCTATCCTATCCTCTATCCTATCCTATCCTCTATCCTATCCTATCCTTCATCCCATCCTATCCTCTATCCTATCCTATCCTCTATCCTATCCTATTCTCTATCCTATTATATCCTATCCTGTACCGCCTCCTATCCTGTATCCGATCCAATCCCCTATCGTGTACCGTATCATATTCTCTATCCTATCCTCTATCCTATCCAATCCTCTGTCCTATCCTATCCTCTATAATATCCTATCCTCTATCGTATCCTATGCTCTATCCTATCCTATCCTCTATCCTATCCTATCCTCTATCCTATCCTATCCCATCCTCTATCCTATGCTATCCTCTATCCTATCCTCTATACTTTCCTATAATCTATCCTATCCTATCCTCTATCCTATCCTATGCTTTATCCTATCCAATCCTCTATCCTATCCTATCCTCTATCCTATCCTATCCTCTATCCTATCCTATCCTCTATCCTATCCTATCCTCTATCCTATCCTATACTCTATCGTATCCTATCCTCTACCCTATCCAATCCCCTATCCTATCCTCTATCCTATCCTATCCTCTATCTTATCCTATCCTCTATCCTATCCTATCATCTATCCTATCCTATCCTCTATCCTATCCTATCCTCTACCCTATCCTATCCTCTATCCTATCCTATCCTCTATCCTATCCTATCCTCTATCCTATCCTATCCTCTATCCTATCCTATCCTCTATCCTATCCTCTATCCGATCCAATCTTATATCCTATCCTATCCTCTACCATATCCTATCCTCTATCGTATCCTATGCTCTATCCTATCATATCGTCTATCCTATCCTATCCTCTATACTATCCTATCCTCTATCGTCTCCTATCCTGTATCCGATCCAATCCCCTATCCTCTATCCTATCCTATTCTCTATCCTATCCTCATTCCTATCGTATCCTCTATCCTATCCTCTATCCTATCCTATCCTCTGTCCTGTCCTATCCTCTGTCCTGTCCTATCCTCTATCCTATCCTATTCTCTATCCTATCCTATCGTATCCTCTATCCTATCCTATCCTCTATCCTATCCTATCCTCTATCCTATCCAATCCCCTATCCTATCCTCTATCCTATCCTATCCTCTATCTTATCCTATCCTCTATCCTATCCTATCATCTATCCTATCCTATCCTCTATCCTATCCTATCCTCTACCCTATCCTATCCTCTATCCTATCCTATCCTCTATCCTATCCTATCCTCTATCCCATCCTATCCTCTATCCTATCCTAACCTCTATCCTATCCTATCCTCTGTCCTGTCCTATCCTCTATTCTATCCTATTCTCTATCCTATCCTATCGTATCCTCTATCCTATCCTATCCTCTATCGTATCCTATCCTCTATCCTATCCAATCCCCTATCCTATCCTCTATCCTATCCTATCCTCTATCCTATCCTATCGTCTATCCTATCCTATCCTCTATCATTTCCTATCCTCTATCCTATCCTATCCTCTATCCTATCCTATCCTCTATCCTATCCAATCCCCTATCATATCCTCTATCCGATCCTATCCTCTATCCTATCCTATCCTCTACCCTATTCTATCCTCTATCCTATCCTATCCTCTATCCTAACCTATCCTCTATCCTATCCTATTCTCTATCCTATTATATCCTATCCTGTACCGCCTCCTATCCTGTATCCGATCCAATCCCCTATCGTCTACCGTATCATATTCTCTATCCTATCCTCTATCCTATCCAATCCTATGTCCTATCCTATCCTCTATAATATCGTATCCTCTATCATATCCTTTCCTCTTTCCGATAATATCATCTATCCTATCCTATCCTCTATCCTATCCTATCCTCTATCGTCTTCTATCATCTATCCTATCCAATCCCCTATGATATCCGCTATCCAATCCTATCCTCTATCCTATCCTATCCTCTATCCTATCCTATCCTCTATCGTATCCTATCCTCTATCCTATCCTCTATCCTATCCTATCCTCTATCTTATCCTATCCTCTATCCTATCCAATCCTCTATCCTATCCTCTATCCGATCCTATCTTCTATCCTATCCTATCCTCTATCATATCCTATCCTCTATCATATCCTATCCTCTATCCTATCTTATCCTCTGTCTTATCCTATCCTCTATCCTATCCTATCATCTATCCTATCCTATCTTCTATCCTATCCTATCCTCTATCCTATCCTGTCCTCTATCGTCTCCTATCATCTATCCTATCCAATCCCCTATGATATCCTCTATCCAATCCTATCCTCTATCCTATCCTATCCTCTATCCTATCCTATCCTCTATCCTATCCTATCCTCTATCCTATCCTATCCTCTACCCTATCCTATCCTCTATCCTATCCTATCCTCTATCCTATCCTAACCTCTATCCTATCCTATCCTCTGTCCTGTCCTATCCTCTATCCTATCCTATTCTCTATCCTATCCTATCGTATCCTCTATCCTATCCTATCCTCTATCGTATCCTATCCTCTATCCTATCCAATCCCCTATCCTATCCTCTATCCTATCCTATCCTCTATCCTATCCTATCGTCTATCCTATCCTATCCTCTATCATTTCCTATACTCTATCCTATCCTATCCTCTATCCTATCCTATCCTCTATCCTATCCAATCCCCTATCATATCCTCTATCCGATCCTATCCTCTATCCTATCCTATCCTCTACCCTATTCTATCCTCTATCCTATCCTATCCTCTATCCTAACCTATCCTCTATCCTATCCTATTCTCTATCCTATTATATCCTATCCTGTACCGCCTCCTATCCTGTATCCGATCCAATCCCCTATCGTCTACCGTATCATATTCTCTATCCTATCCTCTATCCTATCCAATCCTATGTCCTATCCTATCCTCTATAATATCGTATCCTCTATCATATCCATTCCTCTTTCCGATAATATCATCTATCCTATCCTATCCTCTATCCTATCCTATCCTCTATCCTATCCAATCCCCTATCATATCCTCTATCCGATCCTATCCTCTATCCTATCCTATCCTCTATCCTATCCTATCCTCTATCCTATCCTATCCTCTATCCTATCCTATCCTCTACCCTATCCTATCCTCTATCCTATCCTATCCTCTATCCTATCCTAACCTCTATCCTATCCTATCCTCTGTCCTGTCCTATCCTCTATCCTATCCTATTCTCTATCCTATCCTATCGTATCCTCTATCCTATCCTATCCTCTATCGTATCCTATCCTCTATCCTATCCAATCCCCTATCCTATCCTCTATCATATCCTATCCTCTATCCTATCCTGTCCTCTATCGTCTCCTATCATCTATCCTATCCAATCCCCTATGATATCCTCTATCCAATCCTACCCTCTATCCTATCCTATCCTCTATCCTATCCTATCCTCTATCCTATCCTATCCTCTATCCTATCCTATCCTCTACCCTATCCTACCCTCTATCCTATCCTATCCTCTATCCTATCCTAACCTCTATCCTATACTATCCTCTGTCCTGTCCTATCCTCTATCCTATCCTATTCTCTATCCTATCCTATCGTATCCTCTATCCTATCCTATCCTCTATCGTATCCTATCCTCTATCCTATCCAATCCCCTATCCTATCCTCTATCCTATCCTATCCTCTATCCTATCCTATCGTCTATCCTATCCTATCCTCTATCATTTCCTATACTCTATCCTATCCTATCCTCTATCCTATCCTATCCTCTATCCTATCCAATCCCCTATCATATCCTCTATCCGATCCTATCCTCTATCCTATCCTATCCTCTACCCTATTCTATCCTCTATCCTATCCTATCCTCTATCCTAACCTATCCTCTATCCTATCCTATTATCTATCCTATTATATCCTATCCTGTACCGCCTCCTATCCTGTATCCGATCCAATCCCCTATCGTCTACCGTATCATATTCTCTATCCTATCCTCTATCCTATCCAATCCTATGTCCTATCCTATCCTCTATAATATCGTATCCTCTATCATATCCATTCCTCTTTCCGATAATATCATCTATCCTATCCTATCCTCTATCCTATCCTATCCTCTATCCTATCCAATCCCCTATCATATCCTCTATCCGATCCTATCCTCTATCCTATCCTATCCTCTACCCTATTCTATCCTCTATCCTATCCTATCCTCTATCCTAACCTATCCTCTATCCTATCCTATTCTCTATCCTATTATATCCTATCCTGTACCGCCTCCTATCCTGTATCCGATCCAATCCCCTATCGTCTACCGTATCATATTCTCTATCCTATCCTCTATCCTATCCAATCCTATGTCCTATCCTATCCTCTATAATATCGTATCCTCTATCATATCCTTTCCTCTTTCCGATAATATCATCTATCCTATCCTATCCTCTATCCTATCCTATCCTCTATCGTCTTCTATCATCTATCCTATCCAATCCCCTATGATATCCGCTATCCAATCCTATCCTCTATCCTATCCTATCCTCTATCCTATCCTATCCTCTATCCTATCCTATCCTCTATCGTATCCTATCCTCTATCCTATCCTCTATCCTATCCTATCCTCTATCTTATCCTATCCTCTATCCTATCCAATCCTCTATCCTATCCTCTATCCGATCCTATCTTCTATCCTATCCTATCCTCTATCATATCCTATCCTCTATCATATCCTATCCTCTATCCTATCTTATCCTCTGTCTTATCCTATCCTCTATCCTATCCTATCATCTATCCTATCCTATCTTCTATCCTATCCTATCCTCTATCCTATCCTGTCCTCTATCGTCTCCTATCATCTATCCTATCCAATCCCCTATGATATCCTCTATCCAATCCTATCCTCTATCCTATCCTATCCTCTATCCTATCCTATCCTCTATCCTATCCTATCCTCTATCCTATCCTATCCTCTACCCTATCCTATCCTCTATCCTATCCTATCCTCTATCCTATCCTAACCTCTATCCTATCCTATCCTCTGTCCTGTCCTATCCTCTATCCTATCCTATTCTCTATCCTATCCTATCGTATCCTCTATCCTATCCTATCCTCTATCGTATCCTATCCTCTATCCTATCCAATCCCCTATCCTATCCTCTATCCTATCCTATCCTCTATCCTATCCTATCGTCTATCCTATCCTATCCTCTATCATTTCCTATACTGTATCCTATCCTATCCTCTATCCTATCCTATCCTCTATCCTATCCAATCCCCTATCATATCCTCTATCCGATCCTATCCTCTATCCTATCCTATCCTCTACCCTATTCTATCCTCTATCCTATCCTATCCTCTATCCTAACCTATCCTCTATCCTATCCTATTCTCTATCCTATTATATCCTATCCTGTACCGCCTCCTATCCTGTATCCGATCCAATCCCCTATCGTCTACCGTATCATATTCTCTATCCTATCCTCTATCCTATCCAATCCTATGTCCTATCCTATCCTCTATAATATCGTATCCTCTATCATATCCATTCCTCTTTCCGATAATATCATCTATCCTATCCTATCCTCTATCCTATCCTATCCTCTATCCTATCCAATCCCCTATCATATCCTCTATCCGATCCTATCCTCTATCCTATCCTATCCTCTATCCTATCCTATCCTCTATCCTATCCTATCCTCTATCCTATCCTATCCTCTACCCTATCCTATCCTCTATCCTATCCTATCCTCTATCCTATCCTAACCTCTATCCTATCCTATCCTCTGTCCTGTCCTATCCTCTATCCTATCCTATTCTCTATCCTATCCTATCGTATCCTCTATCCTATCCTATCCTCTACCCTATTCTATCCTCTATCCTATCCTATCCTCTATCCTAACCTATCCTCTATCCTATCCTATTCTCCATCCAATTATATCCTATCCTGTACCGCCTCCTATCCTGTATCCGATCCAATCCCCTATCGTCTACCGTATCATATTCTCTATCCTATCCTCTATCCTATCCAATCCTCTGTCCTATCCTATCCTCTATAATATCGTATCCTCTATCATATCCTTTCCTCTGTCCTATAATATCATCTATCCTATCCTATCCTCTATCCTATCCCATCATCTATCGTCTCCTATCATCTATCCTATCCAATCCCCTATGATATCCTCTATCCAATCCTATCCTCTATCCTATCCTATCCTCTATCCTATCCTATCCGCTATCCTATCCTATCCTCTATCCTATCCTATCCTCTATCCTATCCTATCCTCTATCCTATACTATCCTCTATACTATCCTATCCTCTATGCTATCCTATCCTCTATCATATTCTATCCTCTATCCTATCCTATCCTCTATCCTATCCTATCCTCTATCCTATCCTATCCTCTACCCTATCCTATCCTCTATCCTATCCTATACTCTATCCTATTCTATCCTCTATCCTATCCTATCCTCTATCCTATCCTATCCTCTATCCTATCCTATCCTCTATCCTATCCTATCCTCTATCCTATCCTATCCTCTATCCTATACTATCCACTATCCTATCCTATCCTCTATCCTATCCGATCCTCTATCCTATCCTATCCTCTATCCTATCCTATCCTCTATCCTATCCTATCGTCTATCCTATCCTATCCTCTATCATATCCTATCCTCTATCCTATCCTATCATTTATCCTATCCTCTCCTCTATCCTATCCTATCCTCTATCCTATCCTATCCTCTATCCTCTCATATCCTCTATCGTATCCTATCCTCTATCCTATCCTATCATCTATCCTATCCTATCTTCTATCCTATCCTATCCTCTATCATATCCTATCCTCTATCCTATCCTATACTCTATCCTATCCTATCCTCTATCCTATCCTATCCTCTATCCTATCCTATCCTCTACCCTATCCTCTCCTCTACCCTATCCTATCCTCTATCCTATCCTATACTCTATCCTAAACTATCCTCTATCCTATACTATCCACTATCCTATCCTATCCTCTATCCTATCCGATCCTCTATCCTATCCTATCCTCTATCCTATCCTATCCTCTATCCTATCCTATCGTCTATCCTATCCTATCCTCTATCATATCCTATCCTCTATCCTATCCTATCATTTATCCTATCCTCTCCTCTATCCTATCCTATCCTCTATCCTATCCTATCCTCTATCCTCTCATATCCTCTATCGTATCCTATCCTCTATCCTATCCTATCATCTATCCTATCCTATCTTCTACCCTATTCTATCCTCTATCCTATCCTATCCTCTATCCTAACCTATCCTCTATCCTATCCTATTCTCCATCCAATTATATCCTATCCTGTACCGCCTCCTATCCTGTATCCGATCCAATCCCCTATCGTCTACCGTATCATATTCTCTATCCTATCCTCTATCCTATCCAATCCTCTGTCCTATCCTATCCTCTATAATATCGTATCCTCTATCATATCCTTTCCTCTGTCCTATAATATCATCTATCCTATCCTATCCTCTATCCTATCCCATCATCTATCGTCTCCTATCATCTATCCTATCCAATCCCCTATGATATCCTCTATCCAATCCTATCCTCTATCCTATCCTATCCTCTATCCTATCCTATCCGCTATCCTATCCTATCCTCTATCCTATCCTATCCTCTATCCTATCCTATCCTCTATCCTATACTATCCTCTATACTATCCTATCCTCTATGCTATCCTATCCTCTATCATATTCTATCCTCTATCCTATCCTATCCTCTATCCTATCCTATCCTCTATCCTATCCTATCCTCTACCCTATCCTATCCTCTATCCTATCCTATACTCTATCCTATTCTATCCTCTATCCTATCCTATCCTCTATCCTATCCTATCCTCTATCCTATCCTATCCTCTATCCTATCCTATCCTCTATCCTATACTATCCACTATCCTATCCTATCCTCTATCCTATCCGATCCTCTATCCTATCCTATCCTCTATCCTATCCTATCCTCTATCCTATCCTATCGTCTATCCTATCCTATCCTCTATCATATCCTATCCTCTATCCTATCCTATCATTTATCCTATCCTCTCCTCTATCCTATCCTATCCTCTATCCTATCCTATCCTCTATCCTCTCATATCCTCTATCGTATCCTATCCTCTATCCTATTCTATCATCTATCCTATCCTATCTTCTATCCTATCCTATCCTCTATCATATCCTATCCTCTATCCTATCCTATACTCTATCCTATCCTATCCTCTATCCTATCCTATCCTCTATCCTATCCTATCCTCTACCCTATCCTCTCCTCTACCCTATCCTATCCTCTATCCTATCCTATACTCTATCCTAAACTATCCTCTATCCTATACTATCCACTATCCTATCCTATCCTCTATCCTATCCGATCCTCTATCCTATCCTATCCTCTATCCTATCCTATCCTCTATCCTATCCTATCGTCTATCCTATCCTATCCTCTATCATATCCTATCCTCTATCCTATCCTATCATTTATCCTATCCTCTCCTCTATCCTATCCTATCCTCTATCCTATCCTATCCTCTATCCTCTCATATCCTCTATCGTATCCTATCCTCTATCCTATCCTATCATCTATCCTATCCTATCTTCTATCCTATCCTATCCTCTATCATATCCTATCCTCTATCCTATCCTATCCTCTATCCTATCCTATCCTCTATCCTATCCTATCCTCTATCCTATCCTATCCTCTATCGTATCCTATCCTCTATCCTATCCTATCCTCTATCCTATCCTATCCTCTATCCTATCCTATCCTCTATCCTATCCTCTATCCTATCTTATCCTCTATCCTAACCTATCCTCTATCCTATCCTATTCTCTATCCTATTATATCCTATCCTGTACCGCCTCCTATCCTGTATCCGATCCAATCCCCTATCGGCTACCGTATCATATTCTCTATCCTATCCTCTATCCTATCCAATCCTCTGTCCTATCCTATCCTCTATAATATCGTATCCTCTATCATATCCTTTCCTCTATCCTATCCTATCCTCTATCCTATCCTATCCTCTATCCTATCCTATCCTCTATCCTACCCTATCCTCTATCTTATCCTATCCTCTATCCTATCCAATCCTCTATCCTATCCTCTATCCGATCCTATCTTCTATCCTATCCTATCCTGTATCATATCCTATCCTCTATTATATCTTATCCTCTATCCTATCCTATCCTCTATCCTATCCTATCCTCTATCCTATCCTATCCTCTATCCTATCCTATCCTCTATCCTATCCTATCCTCTATCCTATCCTATCCTCTATCATATCCTATCCTCTATCCTATCCTATCCTCTATCCTATCTTATCCTCTATCTTATCCTATCCTCTATCCTATCCAATCATCTATACTATCCTATCTTCTATCCTATCCTATCCTCTATCATATCCTATCCTCTATCCTATCCTATCCTCTATCCTATCCTATCCTCTATCCTATCCTATCCTCTACCCTATCCTATCCTCTATCGTATCCTATCCTCTATCCTATCCTATCCTCTATCCTATCCTATCCTCTATCCTATCCTATCCTCTATCCTATCCTATCCTCTATCCTATCCTCTATCCTATCTTATCCTCTATCCTATCCTATCCTCTATCCTATCCTATCCTCTATCCTATCCTATCCTCTATCCTATCCTATCCTCTATCCTATCCTATCCTCTATCCTATCCTATCCTCTATCCTTTCCTATCCTCTATCCTATCCTATCCTCTATCCTATCCTATCCTCTATCCTATCCAATCCCCTATCATATCCTCTATCCGATCCTATCCTCTATCCTATCCTATCTTCTACCCTATTCTATCCTCTATCCTATCCTATCCTCTATCCTAACCTATCCTCTATCCTATCCTATTCTCCATCCAATTATATCCTATCCTGTACCGCCTCCTATCCTGTATCCGATCCAATCCCCTATCGTCTACCGTATCATATTCTCTATCCTATCCTCTATCCTATCCAATCCTCTGTCCTATCCTATCCTCTATAATATCGTATCCTCTATCATATCCTTTCCTCTGTCCTATAATATCATCTATCCTATCCTATCCTCTATCCTATCCCATCATCTATCGTCTCCTATCATCTATCCTATCCAATCCCCTATGATATCCTCTATCCAATCCTATCCTCTATCCTATCCTATCCTCTATCCTATCCTATCCGCTATCCTATCCTATCCTCTATCCTATCCTATCCTCTATCCTATCCTATCCTCTATCCTATACTATCCTCTATACTATCCTATCCTCTATGCTATCCTATCCTCTATCATATTCTATCCTCTATCCTATCCTATCCTCTATCCTATCCTATCCTCTATCCTATCCTATCCTCTACCCTATCCTATCCTCTATCCTATCCTATACTCTATCCTATTCTATCCTCTATCCTATCCTATCCTCTATCCTATCCTATCCTCTATCCTATCCTATCCTCTATCCTATCCTATCCTCTATCCTATCCTATCCTCTATCCTATACTATCCACTATCCTATCCTATCCTCTATCCTATCCGATCCTCTATCCTATCCTATCCTCTATCCTATCCTATCCTCTATCCTATCCTATCGTCTATCCTATCCTATCCTCTATCATATCCTATCCTCTATCCTATCCTATCATTTATCCTATCCTCTCCTCTATCCTATCCTATCCTCTATCCTATCCTATCCTCTATCCTCTCATATCCTCTATCGTATCCTATCCTCTATCCTATCCTATCATCTATCCTATCCTATCTTCTATCCTATCCTATCCTCTATCATATCCTATCCTCTATCCTATCCTATACTCTATCCTATCCTATCCTCTATCCTATCCTATCCTCTATCCTATCCTATCCTCTACCCTATCCTCTCCTCTACCCTATCCTATCCTCTATCCTATCCTATACTCTATCCTAAACTATCCTCTATCCTATACTATCCACTATCCTATCCTATCCTCTATCCTATCCGATCCTCTATCCTATCCTATCCTCTATCCTATCCTATCCTCTATCCTATCCTATCGTCTATCCTATCCTATCCTCTATCATATCCTATCCTCTATCCTATCCTATCATTTATCCTATCCTCTCCTCTATCCTATCCTATCCTCTATCCTATCCTATCCTCTATCCTCTCATATCCTCTATCGTATCCTATCCTCTATCCTATCCTATCATCTATCCTATCCTATCTTCTATCCTATCCTATCCTCTATCATATCCTATCCTCTATCCTATCCTATCCTCTATCCTATCCTATCCTCTATCCTATCCTATCCTCTATCCTATCCTATCCTCTATCGTATCCTATCCTCTATCCTATCCTATCCTCTATCCTATCCTATCCTCTATCCTATCCTATCCTCTATCCTATCCTCTATCCTATCTTATCCTCTATCCTAACCTATCCTCTATCCTATCCTATTCTCTATCCTATTATATCCTATCCTGTACCGCCTCCTATCCTGTATCCGATCCAATCCCCTATCGGCTACCGTATCATATTCTCTATCCTATCCTCTATCCTATCCAATCCTCTGTCCTATCCTATACTCTATAATATCGTATCCTCTATCATATCCTTTCCTCTATCCTATCCTATCCTCTATCCTATCCTATCCTCTATCCTATCCTATCCTCTATCCTACCCTATCCTCTATCTTATCCTATCCTCTATCCTATCCAATCCTCTATCCTATCCTCTATCCGATCCTATCTTCTATCCTATCCTATCCTGTATCATATCCTATCCTCTATTATATCTTATCCTCTATCCTATCCTATCCTCTATCCTATCCTATCCTCTATCCTATCCTATCCTCTATCCTATCCTATCCTCTATCCTATCCTATCCTCTATCCTATCCTATCCTCTATCATATCCTATCCTCTATCCTATCCTATCCTCTATCCTATCTTATCCTCTATCTTATCCTATCCTCTATCCTATCCAATCATCTATACTATCCTATCTTCTATCCTATCCTATCCTCTATCATATCCTATCCTCTATCCTATCCTATCCTCTATCCTATCCTATTATCTATCCTACCCTATCCTCTATCCTATCCTATCCTCTATCCTATCCTATCCTCTATCCTATCCTATCCTCTATCCTATCCTATCCTCTATCCTATCCTATCCTCTATCCTATCCTATCCTCTATCCTATCCTATACTCTATCCTATCCTATCCTCTATCCTATACTATCCTCTATCCCATTCTATCCTCTATCCTATCATATCCTCTATCCTATCCTATCCTCTATACTATCCTATCCTCTATCGTCTCCTATCGTATCCTCTATCCTATCCTATCCTCTATCCTATCCTATCCTCTGTCCTGTCCTATCCTCTATCCTATCCTATTCTCTATCCTATCCTATCGTATCCTCTATCGTATCCTATCCTCTACCCTATCCTATCCTCTATCCTACCCTATCCTCTATCCTATCCTATCCTCTATCCTATCCTATCCTCTATCCTATCCTATCCTCTATCCTATCCTATCCTCTATCCTATCCTATCGTCTATCCTATCCTATCCTCTATCATTTCCTATACTCTATCCTATCCTATCCTCTATCCTATCCTATCCTCTATCCTATCCAATCCCCTATCATATCCTCTATCCGATCCTATCCTCTATCCTATCCTATCCTCTACCCTATTCTATCCTCTATCCTATCCTATCCTCTATCCTAACCTATCCTCTATCCTATCCTATTCTCTATCCTATTATATCCTATCCTGTACCGCCTCCTATCCTGTATCCGATCCAATCCCCTATCGTCTACCGTATCATATTCTCTATCCTATCCTCTATCCTATCCAATCCTATGTCCTATCCTATCCTCTATAATATCGTATCCTCTATCATATCCATTCCTCTTTCCGATAATATCATCTATCCTATCCTATCCTCTATCCTATCCTATCCTCTATCCTATCCAATCCCCTATCATATCCTCTATCCGATCCTATCCTCTATCCTATCCTATCCTCTACCCTATTCTATCCTCTATCCTATCCTATCCTCTATCCTAACCAATCCTCTATCCTATCCTATTCTCTATCCTATTATATCCTATCCTGTACCGCCTCCTATCCTGTATCCGATCCAATCCCCTATCGTCTACCGTATCATATTCTCTATCCTATCCTCTATCCTATCCAATCCTATGTCCTATCCTATCCTCTATAATATCGTATCCTCTATCATATCCTTTCCTCTTCCCGATAATATCATCTATCCTATCCTATCCTCTATCCTATCCTATCCTCTATCGTCTTCTATCATCTATCCTATCCAATCCCCTATGATATCCGCTATCCAATCCTATCCTCTATCCTATCCTATCCTCTATCCTATCCTATCCTCTATCCTATCCTATCCTCTATCCGATCCTATCTTCTATCCTATCCTATCCTCTATCATATCCTATCCTCTATCCTATCCTATCCTCTATCCTATCTTATCCTCTGTCTTATCCTATCCTCTATCCTATCCTATCTTATCCTCTGTCTTATCCTATCCTCTATCCTATCCTATCATCTATCCTATCCTATCTTCTATCCTATCCTATCCTCTATCCTATCCTGTCCTCTATAGTCTCCTATCATCTATCCTATCCAATCCCCTATGATATCCTCTATCCAATCCTATCCTCTATCCTATCCTATCCTCTATCCTATCCTATCCTCTATCCTATCCTATCCTCTATCCTATCCTATCCTCTACCCTATCCTATCCTCTATCCTATCCTATCCTCTATCCTATCCTAACCTCTATCCTATCCTATCCTCTGTCCTGTCCTATCCTCTATCCTATCCTATTCTCTATCCTATCCTATCGTATCCTCTATCCTATCCTATCCTCTATCGTATCCTATCCTCTATCCTATCCAATCCCCTATCCTATCCTCTATCATATCCTATCCTCTATCCTATCCTGTCCTCTATCGTCTCCTATCATCTATCCTATCCAATCCCCTATGATATCCTCTATCCAATCCTACCCTCTATCCTATCCTATCCTCTATCCTATCCTATCCTCTATCCTATCCTATCCTCTATCCTATCCTATCCTCTACCCTATCCTATCCTCTATCCTATCCTATCCTCTATCCTATCCTAACCTCTATCCTATACTATCCTCTGTCCTGTCCTATCCTCTATCCTATCCTATTCTCTATCCTATCCTATCGTATCCTCTATCCTATCCTATCCTCTATCGTATCCTATCCTCTATCCTATCCAATCCCCTATCCTATCCTCTATCCTATCCTATCCTCTATCCTATCCTATCGTCTATCCTATCCTATCCTCTATCATTTCCTATACTCTATCCTATCCTATCCTCTATCCTATCCTATCCTCTATCCTATCCAATCCCCTATCATATCCTCTATCCGATCCTATCCTCTATCCTATCCTATCCTCTACCCTATTCTATCCTCTATCCTATCCTATCCTCTATCCTAACCTATCCTCTATCCTATCCTATTATCTATCCTATTATATCCTATCCTGTACCGCCTCCTATCCTGTATCCGATCCAATCCCCTATCGTCTACCGTATCATATTCTCTATCCTATCCTCTATCCTATCCAATCCTATGTCCTATCCTATCCTCTATAATATCGTATCCTCTATCATATCCATTCCTCTTTCCGATAATATCATCTATCCTATCCTATCCTCTATCCTATCCTATCCTCTATCCTATCCAATCCCCTATCATATCCTCTATCCGATCCTATCCTCTATCCTATCCTATCCTCTACCCTATTCTATCCTCTATCCTATCCTATCCTCTATCCTAACCTATCCTCTATCCTATCCTATTCTCTATCCTATTATATCCTATCCTGTACCGCCTCCTATCCTGTATCCGATCCAATCCCCTATCGTCTACCGTATCATATTCTCTATCCTATCCTCTATACTATCCAATCCTATGTCCTATCCTATCCTCTATAATATCGTATCCTCTATCATATCCTTTCCTCTTCCCGATAATATCATCTATCCTATCCTATCCTCTATCGTCTTCTATCATCTATCCTATCCAATCCCCTATGATATCCGCTATCCAATCCTATCCTCTATCCTATCCTATCCTCTATCCTATCCTATCCTCTATCCTATCCTATCCTCTATCCTATCCTATCCTCTATCCTATCCTATCCTCTATCCTATCCTATCCTCTACCCTATCCTATCCTCTATCCTATCCTATCCTCTATCCTATCCTAACCTCTATCCTATCCTATCCTCTGTCCTGTCCTATCCTCTATCCTATCCTATTCTCTATCCTATCCTATCGTATCCTCTATCCTATCCTATCCTCTATCGTATCCTATCCTCTATCCTATCCAATCCCCTATCCTATCCTCTATCATATCCTATCCTCTATCCTATCGTCTATCCTATCCTATCCTCTATCATTTCCTATACTCTATCCTATCCTATCCTCTATCCTATCCTATCCTCTATCCTATCCAATCCCCTATCATATCCTCTATTCGATCCTATCCTCTATCCTATCCTATCCTCTACCCTATTCTATCCTCTATCCTATCCTATCCTCTATCCTAACCTATCCTCTATCCTATCCTATTCTCTATCCTATTATATCCTATCCTGTACCGCCTCCTATCCTGTATCCGATCCAATCCCCTATCGTCTACCGTATCATATTCTCTATCCTATCCTCTATCCTATCCAATCCTATGTCCTATCCTATCCTCTATAATATCGTATCCTCTATCATATCCATTCCTCTTTCCGATAATATCATCTATCCTATCCTATCCTCTATCCTATCCTATCCTCTATCGTCTTCTATCATCTATCCTATCCAATCCCCTATGATATCCGCTATCCAATCCTATCCTCTATCCTATCCTATCCTCTATCCTATCCTATCCTCTATCCTATCCTATCCTCTATCCTATCCTATCCTCTATCCTATCCTATCCTCTATCTTATCCTATCGTCTATCCTATCCTATCCTCTACCCTATTCTATCCTCTATCCTATCCTATCCTCTATCCTAACCTATCCTCTATCCTATCCTATTCTCTATCCTATTATATCCTATCCTGTACCGCCTCCTATCCTGTATCCGATCCAATCCCCTATCGTCTACCGTATCATATTCTCTATCCTATCCTCTATCCTATCCAATCCTATGTCCTATCCTATCCTCTATAATATCGTATCCTCTATCATATCCATTCCTCTTTCCGATAATATCATCTATCCTATCCTATCCTCTATCCAATCCTATCCTCTATCGTCTTCTATCATCTATTCTATCCAATCCCCTATGATATCCGCTATCCAATCCTATCCTCTATCCTATCCTATCCTCTATCCTATCCTATCCTCTATCCTATCCTATCCTCTATCCTATCCTATCCTCTATCCTATCCTATCCTCTATCCTATCCAATCCTCTATCCTATCCTCTATCCGATCCTATCTTCTATCCTATCCTATCCTCTATCATATCCTATCCTCTATCCTATCCTATCCTCTATCCTATCTTATCCTCTGTCTTATCCTATCCTCTATCCTATCCTATCCTCTATCCTATCCTATCCTCTATCCTATCCTATCCTCTACCCTATCCTATCCTCTATCCTATCCTATCCTCTATCCTATCCTATCCTCTACCCTATTCTATCCTCTATCCTATCCTATCCTCTATCCTAACCTATCGTCTATCCTATCCTATTCTCTATCCTATCCTATCCTCTATCATATCCTATCCTCTATCCTATCCTATCCTCTATCTTATCCTATCCTCTATCCTATCCAATCCTCTATCATATCCTCTATCCGATCCTATCTTCTATCCTATCCTATCTTCAATCATATCCTATCCTCTATCGTATCCTATCCTCTATCCTATCATATCCTCTATCCTATCCTATCCTCTATGCTATCCTATCGTCTATCCTATCCTATCCTCTATCATTTCCTATCCTCTATCCTATCCTATCCTCTATCCTATCCTATCCTCTATCCTATCCTATCCTCTATCCTATCCAATCCCCTATTATATCCTCTATCCTATCCTATCCTCTATCCTATCCTATCCTCTATCCTATCCTATCTTCTATCCTATCCTATCCTCTATCCTATCCTATCCTCTATCGTATCCTATCCTCTATCCTATCATATCCTCTATCCTATCCTATCCTCTATACTATCCTATCCTCTATCGTCTCCTATCCTGTATCCGATCCAATCCCCTATCCTCTATCCTATCCTATTCTCTATCCTATCCTCATTCCTATCGTATCCTCTATCCTATCCTATCCTCTATCCTATCCTATCATCTATCCTATCCTATCCTCTATCCTATCCTATCCTCTACCCTATCCTATCCTCTATCCTATCCTATCCTCTATCCTATCCTATCCTCTATCCTATCCTATCCTCCATCCCATCCTATCCTCTATCCTATCCTATTCTCTATCCTATCCTTTTCTCTATCCTATTATATCCTATCCTGTACCGCCTCCTATCCTGTATCCGTTCCAATCCCCTATCGTGTACCGTATCATATTCTCTATCCTATCCTCTATCCTATCCAATCCTCTGTCCTATCCTATCCTCTATCATATCCTTTCCTCTTTCCTATAATATCATCTATCCTATCCTATCCTCTATCGTCTCCTATCATCTATCCTATCCAATCCCCTATGATATCCTCTATCCAATCCTATCCTCTATCCTATCCTATCCTATCCTATCCTCTATCCTATCCTATCCTATCCTCTATCCTATCCTATCCTCTATCCTATCCTATCCTCTATCCTATCCAATCCCCTATCATATCCTCTATCCGATCCTATCCTCTATCCTATCCTATCCTCTATCCTATCCTATCCTCTATCCTATCCTATCTTCTATCCTATCCTATCCTCTATCCTATCCTATCCTCTATCCTATCCTATCCTCTATCCTATCCAATCCCCTATCATATCCTCTATCCGATCCTATCCTCTATCCTATCCTATCCTCTATCCTATCCTATCCTCTATCCTATCCTATCTTCTATCCTATCCTATCCTCTATCCTATCCTATCCTCTATCCTATCCTATCCTCTATCCTATCCTATCCTCTATCCTATCCGATCCTCCATCCTATCCTATCCTCTATCCTATCCTATCCTCTATCCTATCCTATCGTCTATCCTATCCTATCCTCTATCCTCTCTTATCCTCTATCATATCCTATCCTCTATCCTATCCTATCTTCTATCCTATCCTATCCTCTATCATATCCTATCCTCTATCCTATCCTATCCTCTATCCTATCCTATCCTCTATCCTATCCTATCCTCTACCCTATCCTATCCTCTATCGTATCCTATCCTCTATCCTATCCTATCCTCTATCCTATCCTATCCTCTATCCTATCCTGTCCTCTATCCTATCCTATCCTCTATCCTATCCTCTATCCTATCTTATCCTCTATCCTATCCTATCCTCTATCCTATCCTATCCTCTATCCTATCCTATCCTCTATCCTATCCTATCCTCTATCCTATCCTATCCTCTATCCTATCCTATCCTCTATCCTATCCTATCCTCTATCCTTTCCTATCCTCTATCCTATCCTATCCTCTATCCTATCCAATCCCCTATCATATCCTCTATCCGATCCTATCCTCTATCCTATCCTATCCTCTACCCTATTCTATCCTCTATCCTATCCTATCCTCTATCCTAACCTATCCTCTATCCTATCCTATTCTCCATCCAATTATATCCTATCCTGTACCGCCTCCTATCCTGTATCCGATCCAATCCCCTATCGTCTACCGTATCATATTCTCTATCCTATCCTCTATCCTATCCAATCCTCTGTCCTATCCTATCCTCTATAATATCGTATCCTCTATCATATCCTTTCCTCTGTCCTATAATATCATCTATCCTATCCTATCCTCTATCCTATCCCATCATCTATCGTCTCCTATCATCTATCCTATCCAATCCCCTATGATATCCTCTATCCAATCCTATCCTCTATCCTATCCTATCCTCTATCCTATCCTATCCACTATCCTATCCTATCCTCTATCCTATCCTATCCTCTATCCTATCCTATCCTCTATCCTATACTATCCTCTATACTATCCTATCCTCTATGCTATCCTATCCTCTATCATATTCTATCCTCTATCCTATCCTATCCTCTATCCTATCCTATCCTCTATCCTATCCTATCCTCTACCCTATCCTATCCTCTATCCTATCCTATACTCTATCCTATTCTATCCTCTATCCTATCCTATCCTCTATCCTATCCTATCCTCTATCCTATCCTATCCTCTATCCTATCCTATCCTCTATCCTATCCTATCCTCTATCCTATACTATCCACTATCCTATCCTATCCTCTATCCTATCCGATCCTCTATCCTATCCTCTCCTCTATCCTATCCTATCCTCTATCCTATCCTATCCTCTATCCTCTCATATCCTCTATCGTATCCTATCCTCTATCCTATCCTATCATCTATCCTATCCTATCTTCTATCCTATCCTATCCTCTATCATATCCTATCCTCTATCCTATCCTATCCTCTATCCTATCCTATCCTCTATCCTATCCTATCCTCTATCCTATCCTATCCTCTATCGTATCCTATCCTCTATCCTATCCTATCCTCTATCCTATCCTATCCTCTATCCTATCCTATCCTCTATCCTATCCTCTATCCTATCTTATCCTCTATCCTAACCTATCCTCTATCCTATCCTATTCTCTATCCTATTATATCCTATCCTGTACCGCCTCCTATCCTGTATCCGATCCAATCCCCTATCGGCTACCGTATCATATTCTCTATCCTATCCTCTATCCTATCCAATCCTCTGTCCTATCCTATCCTCTATAATATCGTATCCTCTATCATATCCTTTCCTCTATCCTATCCTATCCTCTATCCTATCCTATCCTCTATCCTATCCTATCCTCTATCCTACCCTATCCTCTATCTTATCCTATCCTCTATCCTATCCAATCCTCTATCCTATCCTCTATCCGATCCTATCTTCTATCCTATCCTATCCTGTATCATATCCTATCCTCTATTATATCTTATCCTCTATCCTATCCTATCCTCTATCCTATCCTATCCTCTATCCTATCCTATCCTCTATCCTATCCTATCCTCTATCCTATCCTATCCTCTATCATATCCTATCCTCTATCCTATCCTATCCTCTATCCTATCTTATCCTCTATCTTATCCTATCCTCTATCCTATCCAATCATCTATACTATCCTATCTTCTATCCTATCCTATCCTCTATCATATCCTATCCTCTATCCTATCCTATCCTCTATCCTATCCTATTATCTATCCTACCCTATCCTCTATCCTATCCTATCCTCTATCCTATCCTATCCTCTATCCTATCCTATCCTCTATCCTATCCTATCCTCTATCCTATCCTATCCTCTATCCTATCCTATCCTCTATCCTATCCTATACTCTATCCTATCCTATCCTCTATCCTATACTATCCTCTATCCCATTCTATCCTCTATCCTATCATATCCTCTATCCTATCCTATCCTCTATACTATCCTATCCTCTATCGTCTCCTATCGTATCCTCTATCCTATCCTATCCTCTATCCTATCCTATCCTCTGTCCTGTCCTATCCTCTATCCTATCCTATTCTCTATCCTATCCTATCGTATCCTCTATCGTATCCTATCCTCTACCCTATCCTATCCTCTATCCTACCCTATCCTCTATCCTATCCTATCCTCTATCCTATCCTATCCTCTATCCTATCCTATCATCTATCCTATCCTATCCTCTATCCTATCCTATCCTCTACCCTATCCTATCCTCTATCCTATCCTATCCTCTATCCTATCCTATCCTCTATCCTATCCTATCCTCCATCCCATCCTATCCTCTATCCTATCCTATCCTCTATCCTATCCTATTCTCTATCCTATTATATCCTATCCTGTACCGCCTCCTATCCTGTATCCGTTCCAATCCCCTATCGTGTACCGTATCATATTCTCTATCCTATCCTCTATCCTATCCAATCCTCTGTCCTATCCTATCCTCTATCATATCCTTTCCTCTTTCCTATAATATCATCTATCCTATCCTATCCTCTATCGTCTCCTATCATCTATCCTATCCAATCCCCTATGATATCCTCTATCCAATCCTATCCTCTATCCTATCCTATCCTATCCTATCCTCTATCCTATCCTATCCTATCCTCTATCCTATCCTATCCTCTATCCTATCCTATCCTCTATCCTATCCAATCCCCTATCATATCCTCTATCCGATCCTATCGTCTATCCTATCCTATCCTCTATCCTATCCTATCCTCTATCCTATCCTATCTTCTATCCTATCCTATCCTCTATCCTATCCTATCCTCTATCCTATCCTATCCTCTATCCTATCCAATCCCCTATCATATCCTCTATCCGATCCTATCCTCTATCCTATCCTATCCTCTATCCTATCCTATCCTCTATCCTATCCTATCTTCTATCCTATCCTATCCTCTATCCTATCCTATCCTCTATCCTATCCTATCCTCTATCCTATCCTATCCTCTATCCTATCCGATCCTCCATCCTATCCCATCCTCTATCCTATCCTATCCTCTATCCTATCCTATCGTCTATCCTATCCTATCCTCTATCATATCCTATCCTCTATCCTATCCTATCATTTATCCTATCCTCTCCTCTATCCTATCCTATCCTCTATCCTATCCTATCCTCTATCCTCTCTTATCCTCTATCGTATCCTATCCTCTATCGTATCCTATCATCTATCCTATCCTATCTTCTATCCTATCCTATCCTCTATCATATCCTATCCTCTATCCTATCCTAGCCTCTATCCTATCCTATCCTCTATCCTATCCTATCCTCTACCCTATTCTATCCTCTATCCTATCCTATCCTCTATCCTAACCTATCGTCTATCCTATCCTATTCTCTATCCTATTATATCCTATCCTGTACCGCCTCCTATCCTGTATCTGATCCAATCCCCCATCGTCTACCGTATCATATTCTCTATCCTATCCTCTATCCTATCCTATCCTCTATCCTATCCTGTCCTCTATCGTCTCCTATCATCTATCCTATCCAATCCCCTATGATATCCTCTATCCAATCCTATCCTCTATCCTATCCTATCCTCTATCCTATCCTATCCTCTATCATATCCTATCCTCTATCCTATCCTATCCTCTATCTTATCCTATCCTCTATCCTATCCAATCCTCTATCATATCCTCTATCCGATCCTATCTTCTATCCTATCCTATCTTCTATCATATCCTATCCTCTATCGTATCCTATCCTCTATCCTATCATATCCTCTATCCTATCCTATCCTCTATGCTATCCTATCGTCTATCCTATCCTATCCTCTATCATTTCCTATCCTCTATCCTATCCTATCCTCTATCCTATCCTATCCTCTATCCTATCAAATCCCCTATTATATCCTCTATCCTATCCTATCCTCTATCCTATCCTATCCTCTATCCTATCCTATCTTCTATCCTATCCTATCCTCTATCCTATCCTATCCTCTATCGTATCCTATCCTCTATCCTATCATATCCTCTATCCTATCCTATCCTCTATACTATCCTATCCTCTATCGTCTCCTATCCTGTATCCGATCCAATCCCCTATCCTCTATCCTATCCTATTCTCTATCCTATCCTCATTCCTATCGTATCCTCTATCCTATCCTATCCTCTATCCTATCCTATCATCTATCCTATCCTATCCTCTATCCTATCCTATCCTCTACCCTATCCTATCCTCTATCCTATCCTATCCTCTATCCTATCCTATCCTCTATCCTATCCTATCCTCCATCCCATCCTATCCTCTATCCTATCCTATCCTCTATCCTATCCTATTCTCTATCCTATTATATCCTATCCTGTACCGCCTCCTATCCTGTATCCGTTCCAATCCCCTATCGTGTACCGTATCATATTCTCTATCCTATCCTCTATCCTATCTAATCCTCTGTCCTATCCTATCCTCTATCATATCCTTTCCTCTTTCCTATAATATCATCTATCCTATCCTATCCTCTATCGTCTCCTATCATCTATCCTATCCAATCCCCTATGATATCCTCTATCCAATCCTATCCTCTATCCTATCCTATCCTATCCTATCCTCTATCCTATCCTATCCTATCCTCTATCCTATCCTATCCTCTATCCTATCCTATCCTCTATCCTATCCAATCCCCTATCATATCCTCTATCCGATCCTATCCTCTATCCTATCCTATCCTCTATCCTATCCTATCCTCTATCCTATCCTATCTTCTATCCTATCCTATCCTCTATCCTATCCTATCCTCTATCCTATCCTATCGTCTATCCTATCCTATCCTCTATCATATCCTCTATCCGATCCTATCCTCTATCCTATCCTATCCTCTATCCTATCCTATCCTCTATCCTATCCTATCTTCTATCCTATCCTATCCTCTATCCTATCCTATCCTCTATCCTATCCTATCCTCTATCCTATCCTATCCTCTATCCTATCCGATCCTCCATCCTATCCTATCCTCTATCCTATCCTATCCTCTATCCTATCCTATCGTCTATCCTATCCTATCCTCTATCATATCCTATCCTCTATCCTATCCTATCATTTATCCTATCGTCTCCTCTATCCTATCCTATCCTCTATCCTATCCTATCCTCTATCCTCTCTTATCCTCTATCGTATCCTATCCTCTATCGTATCCTATCATCTATCCTATCCTATCTTCTATCCTATCCTATCCTCTATCATATCCTATCCTCTATCCTATCCTAGCCTCTATCCTATCCTATCCTCTATCCTATCCTATCCTCTATCCTATCCTATCCTCTACCCTATCCTATCCTCTATCGTATCCTATCCTCTATCCTATCCTATCCTCTATCCTATCCTATCCTCTATCCTATCCTATCCTCTATCCTATCCTCTATCCTATCTTATCCTCTATCCTATCCTATCCTCTATCCTATCCTATCCTCTATCCTATCCTATCCTCTATCCTATCCTATCCTCTATCCTATCCTATCCTCTATCCTATCCTATCCTCTATCCTATCCTATCCTCTATCCTTTCCTATCCTCTATCCTATCCTATCCTCTATCCTATCCTATCCTCTATCCTATCCAATCCCCTATCATATCCTCTATCCGATCCTATCCTCTATCCTATCCTATCCTCTACCCTATTCTATCCTCTATCCTATCCTATCCTCTATCCTAACCTATCCTCTATCCTATCCTATTCTCCATCCTATTATATCCTATCCTGTACCGCCTCCTATCCTGTATCCGATCCAATCCCCTATCGTCTACCGTATCATATTCTCTATCCTATCCTCTATCCTATCCAATCCTCTGTCCTATCCTATCCTCTATAATATCGTATCCTCTATCATATCCTTTCCTCTGTCCTATAATATCATCTATCCTATCCTATCCTCTATCATATCCCATCATCTATCGTCTCCTATCATCTATCCTATCCAATCCCCTATGATATCCTCTATCCAATCCTATCCTCTATCCTATCCTATCCTCTATCCTATCCTATCCGCTATCCTATCCTATCCTCTATCCTATCCTATCCTCTATCCTATCCTATCCTCTATCCTATACTATCCTCTATACTATCCTATCCTCTATGCTATCCTATCCTCTATCATATTCTATCCTCTATCCTATCCTATCCTCTATCCTATCCTATCCTCTATCCTATCCTATCCTCTACCCTATCCTATCCTCTATCCTATCCTATACTCTATCCTATTCTATCCTCTATCCTATCCTATCCTCTATCCTATCCTATCCTCTATCCTATCCTATCCTCTATCCTATCCTATCCTCTATCCTATCCTATCCTCTATCCTATACTATCCACTATCCTATCCTATCCTCTATCCTACCCGATCCTCTATCCTATCCTATCCTCTATCCTATCCTATCCTCTATCCTATCCTATCGTCTATCCTATCCTATCCTCTATCCTATCCGATCCTCCATCCTATCCTATCCTCTATCCTATCCTCTCCTCTATCCTATCCTATCCTCTATCCTATCCTATCCTCTATCCTCTCATATCCTCTATCGTATCCTATCCTCTATCCTATCCTATCATCTATCCTATCCTATCTTCTATCCTATCCTATCCTCTATCATATCCTATCCTCTATCCTATCCTATCCTCTATCCTATCCTATCCACTATCCTATCCTATCCTCTATCCTATCCGATCCTCTATCCTATCCTATCCTCTATCCTATCCTATCCTCTATCCTATCCTATCGTCTATCCTATCCTATCCTCTATCATATCCTATCCTCTATCCAATCCTATCATTTATCCTATCCTCTCCTCTATCCTATCCTATCCTCTATCCTATCCTATCCTCTATCCTCTCATATCCTCTATCGTATCCTATCCTCTATCCTATCCTATCATCTATCCTATCCTATCTTCTATCCTATCCTATCCTCTATCATATCCTATCCTCTATCCTATCCTATCCTCTATCCTATCCTATCCACTATCCTATCCTATCCTCTATCCTATCCGATCCTCTATCCTATCCTATCCTCTATCCTATCCTATCCTCTATCCTATCCTATCGTCTATCCTATCCTATCCTCTATCATATCCTATCCTCTATCCTATCCTATCATTTATCCTATCCTCTCCTCTATCCTATCCTCTCCTCTATCCTATCCTATCCTCTATCCTATCCTATCCTCTATCCTCTCATATCCTCTATCGTATCCTATCCTCTATCCTATCCTATCATCTATCCTATCCTATCTTCTATCCTATCCTATCCTCTATCATATCCTATCCTCTATCCTATCCTATCCTCTATCCTATCCTATCCTCTATCCTATCCTCTATCCTATCCTATCCTCTATCCTATCCTATCCTCTATCCTATCCTATCCTCTATCGTATCCTATCCTCTATCCTATCCTATCCTCTATCCTATCCTATCCTCTATCCTATCCTATCCTCTATCCTATCCTCTATCCTATCTTATCCTCTATCCTAACCTATCCTCTATCCTATCCTATTCTCTATCCTATTATATCCTATCCTGTACCGCCTCCTATCCTGTATCCGATCCAATCCCCTATCGGCTACCGTATCATATTCTCTATCCTATCCTCTATCCTATCCAATCCTCTGTCCTATCCTATCCTCTATAATATCGTATCCTCTATCATATCCTTTCCTCTATCCTATCCTATCCTCTATCCTATCCTATCCTCTATCCTATCCTATCCTCTATCCTACCCTATCCTCTATCTTATCCTATCCTCTATCCTATCCAATCCTCTATCCTATCCTCTATCCGATCCTATCTTCTATCCTATCCTATCCTGTATCATATCCTATCCTCTATTATATCTTATCCTCTATCCTATCCTATCCTCTATCCTATCCTATCCTCTATCCTATCCTATCCTCTATCCTATCCTATCCTCTATCCTATCCTATCCTCTATCCTATCCTATCCTCTATCATATCCTATCCTCTATCCTATCCTATCCTCTATCCTATCTTATCCTCTATCT
The DNA here is from genome assembly GCF_050948215.1 of Halictus rubicundus. Lineage (NCBI taxonomy): Eukaryota > Metazoa > Arthropoda > Insecta > Hymenoptera > Halictidae > Halictus > Halictus rubicundus. The sequence continues at coordinate 143,072 of NW_027488966.1, read as the reverse complement.
TATCCTATCCTCTATCCTATCCAATCATCTATACTATCCTATCTTCTATCCTATCCTATCCTCTATCATATCCTATCCTCTATCCTATCCTATCCTCTATCCTATCCTATTATCTATCCTACCCTATCCTCTATCCTATCCTATCCTCTATCCTATCCTATACTCTATCCTATCCTATCCTCTATCCTATCCTATCCTCTATCCTATCCTATCCTCTATCCTATCCTATCCTCTATCCTATACTACCCTCTATCCCATCCTATCCTCTATCCTATCATATCCTCTATCCTATCCTATCCTCTATCCTATCCTATTCTCTATCCTATCCTATCGTATCCTCTATCGTATCCTATCCTCTACCCTATCCTATCCTCTATCCTACCCTATCCTCTATCCTATCCTATCCTCTATCCTATCCTATCCTCTATCCTATCCTATCCTCTATCCTATCCTATCCTCTATCCTATCCTATCCTCTATCCTATCCTATCCTCTATCCTATCCTATCCTCTATCCTATCCTATCCTCTATCCTATACTATCCTCTATCCTATCCTATCCTCTATCCTATCATATCCTCTATCCTATCCTATCCTCTATACTATCCTATCCTCTATCGTCTCCTATCCTGTATCCGATCCAATCCCCTATCCTCTATCCTATCCTATTCTCTATCCTATCCTCATTCCTATCGTATCCTCTATCCTATCCTATCCTCTATCCTATCCTATCCTCTGTCCTGTCCTATCCTCTATCCTATCCTATTCTCTATCCTATCCTATCGTATCCTCTATCTTATCCTATCCTCTATCCTTTTCTATCCTCTATCCTATCCTATCCTCTATCCTATCCAATCCCCTATCATATCCTCTATCCGATCCTATCCTCTATCCTATCCTATCCTCTACCCTATTCTATCCTCTATCCTATCCTATCCTCTATCCTAACCTATCCTCTATCCTATCCTATTCTCTATCCTATTATATCCTATCCTGTACCGCCTCCTATCCTGTATCCGATCCAATCCCCTATCGTCTACCGTATCATATTCTCTGTCCTATCCTCTATCCTATCCAATCCTCTGTCCTATCCTATCCTCTATAATATCGTATCCTCTATCATATCCTTTCCTCTTTCCTATAATATCATCTATCCTATCCTATCCTCTATCCTATCCTATCCTCTATCGTCTCCTATCATCTATCCTATCCAATCCCCTATGATATCCTCTATCCAATCCTATCCTCTATCCTATCCTATCCTCTATCCTATCCTATCCTCTATCCTATCCTATCCTCTATCCTATCCTATCCTCTATCCTATCCTATCCTCTATCCTATTCTATCCTCTATCCTATCCTATCCTCTATCCTATCCTATCCTCTATCCTATCCTATCCTGTATCCTATCCTATCCTCTATCCTATCCTATCCTCTATCCTATCCTATCCTCTATCCTATCCTATCCTCTATCCTATCCTATCCTCTATCCTATCCTATCCTCTATCCTATCCTATCATCTATCCTATCCTATCTTCTATCCTATCTTATCCTCTATCCTATCCTATCCTCTATCCTATCCTATCCTCTATCCTATCCTATCCTCTATCCTATCCTATCCTATCCTCTATCCTATCCTATCCTCTATCCTATCCTATCCTCTATCCTATCCTATCCTCTATCCTTTCTTATCCTCTATCCTATCCTATCCTCTATCCTATCCTATCCTCTATCCTATCCAATCCCCTATCATATCCTCTATACGATCCTATCCTCTATCCTATCCTATCCTCTACCCTATTCTATCCTCTATCCTATCCTATCCTCTATCCTAACCTATCCTCTATCCTATCCTATTCTCTATCCTATTATATCCTATCCTGTACCGCCTCCTATCCTGTATCCGATCCAATCCCCTATCGTCTACCGTATCATATTCTCTATCCTATCCTCTATCCTATCCAATCCTCTGTCCTATCCTATCTTCTATCCTATCCTATCCTCTATCCTATCCTATCCTCTATCGTATCCTATCCTCTATCCTATCATATCCTCTATCATATCCTATCCTCTATCCAATCCTATCCTCTATCCTCTCATATCCTCTATCGTATCCTATCCTCTATCCTATCCTATCATCTATCCTATCCTATCTTCTATCCAATCCTATCCTCTATCCTATCCTATCCTCTATCCTATCCTATCCTCTATCCTATCCTATCTTCTATCCTATCCTATCCTCTATCCTATCCTATCCTCTATCGTATCCTATCCTCTATCCTATCATATCCCGTATCATATCCTATCCTCTATCCAATCCTATCATTTATCCTATCCTCTCCTCTATCCTATCCTATCCTCTATCCTATCCTATCCTCTATCCTCTCATATCCTCTATCGTATCCTATCCTCTATCCTATCCTATCATCTATCCTATCCTATCTTCTATCCTATCCTATCCTCTATCATATCCTATCCTCTATCCTATCCTATCCTCTATCCTATCCTATCCACTATCCTATCCTATCCTCTATCCTATCCGATCCTCTATCCTATCCTATCCTCTATCCTATCCTATCCTCTATCCTATCCTATCGTCTATCCTATCCTATCCTCTATCATATCCTATCCTCTATCCTATCCTATCATTTATCCTATCCTCTCCTCTATCCTATCCTCTCCTCTATCCTATCCTATCCTCTATCCTATCCTATCCTCTATCCTCTCATATCCTCTATCGTATCCTATCCTCTATCCTATCCTATCATCTATCCTATCCTATCTTCTATCCTATCCTATCCTCTATCATATCCTATCCTCTATCCTATCCTATCCTCTATCCTATCCTATCCTCTATCCTATCCTCTATCCTATCCTATCCTCTATCCTATCCTATCCTCTATCCTATCCTATCCTCTATCGTATCCTATCCTCTATCCTATCCTATCCTCTATCCTATCCTATCCTCTATCCTATCCTATCCTCTATCCTATCCTATCCTCTATCCTATCCTCTATCCTATCTTATCCTCTATCCTAACCTATCCTCTATCCTATCCTATTCTCTATCCTATTATATTATATCCTGTACCGCCTCCTATCCTGTATCCGATCCAATCCCCTATCGGCTACCGTATCATATTCTCTATCCTATCCTCTATCCTATCCAATCCTCTGTCCTATCCTATCCTCTATAATATCGTATCCTCTATCATATCCTTTCCTCTATCCTATCCTATCCTCTATCCTATCCTATCCTCTATCCTATCCTATCCTCTATCCTACCCTATCCTCTATCTTATCCTATCCTCTATCCTATCCAATCCTCTATCCTATCCTCTATCCGATCCTATCTTCTATCCTATCCTATCCTGTATCATATCCTATCCTCTATTATATCTTATCCTCTATCCTATCCTATCCTCTATCCTATCCTATCCTCTATCCTATCCTATCCTCTATCCTATCCTATCCTCTATCCTATCCTATCCTCTATCCTATCCTATCCTCTATCATATCCTATCTTCTATCCTATCCTATCCTCTATCATATCCTATCCTCTATCCTATCCTATCCTCTATCCTATCCTATTATCTATCCTACCCTATCCTCTATCCTATCCTATCCTCTATCCTATCCTATACTCTATCCTATCCTATCCTCTATCCTATCCTATCTTCTATCCTATCCTATCCTCTATCCTATCCTATCCTCTATCCTATACTACCCTCTATCCCATCCTATCCTCTATCCTATCATATCCTCTATCCTATCCTATCCTCTATACTATCCTATCCTCTATCGTCTCCTATCCTGTATCCGATCCAATCCCCTATCCTCTATCCTATCCTATTCTCTATCCTATCCTCATTCCTATCGTATCCTCTATCCTATCCTATCCTCTATCCTATCCTATCCTCTGTCCTGTCCTATCCTCTATCCTATCCTATTCTCTATCCTATCCTATCGTATCCTCTATCGTATCCTATCCTCTACCCTATCCTATCCTCTATCCTACCCTATCCTCTATCCTATCCTATCCTCTATCCTATCCTATCCTCTATCCTATCCTATCCTCTATCCTATACTATCCTCCATCCTATCCTATCCTCTATCCTATCCTATCCTCTATCCTATCCTATCCTCTATCCTATCCTATCCTCTATCCTATACTATCCTCTATCCTATCCTATCCTCTATCCTATCATATCCTCTATCCTATCCTATCCTCTATACTATCCTATCCTCTATCGTCTCCTATCCTGTATCCGATCCAATCCCCTATCCTCTATCCTATCCTATTCTCTATCCTATCCTCATTCCTATCGTATCCTCTATCCTATCCTATCCTCTATCCTATCCTATCCTCTGTCCTGTCCTATCCTCTATCCTATCCTATTCTCTATCCTATCCTATCGTATCCTCTATCTTATCCTATCCTCTATCCTTTTCTATCCTCTATCCTATCCTATCCTCTATCCTATCCAATCCCCTATCATATCCTCTATCCGATCCTATCCTCTATCCTATCCTATCCTCTACCCTATTATATCCTCTATCCTATCCTATCCTCTATCCTAACCTATCCTCTATCCTATCCTATTCTCTATCCTATTATATCCTATCCTGTACCGCCTCCTATCCTGTATCCGATCCAATCCCCTATCGTCTACCGTATCATATTCTCTGTCCTATCCTCTATCCTATCCAATCCTCTGTCCTATCCTATCCTCTATAATATCGTATCCTCTATCATATCCTTTCCTCTTTCCTATAATATCATCTATCCTATCCTATCCTCTATCCTATCCTATCCTCTATCGTCTCCTATCATCTATCCTATCCAATCCCCTATGATATCCTCTATCCAATCCTATCCTCTATCCTATCCTATCCTCTATCCTATCCTATCCTCTATCCTATCCTATCCTCTATCCTATCCTATCCTCTATCCTATCCTATCCTCTATCCTATCCTATCCTCTATCCTATCCTCTCCTCTATCCTATCCTATCCTATATCCTATCCTATCCTCTATCCTATCCTATCCTCTATCCTATCCTATCCTCTACCCTATCCTATCCTCTATCCTATCCTATCCTCTATCCTATTCTATCCTCTATCCTATCCTATCCTCTATCCTATCCTATCCTCTATCCTATCCTATCCTGTATCCTATCCTATCCTCTATCCTATCCTATCCTCTATCCTATCCTATCCTCTATCCTATCCTATCCTCTATCCTATCCTATCCTCTATCCTATCCTATCCTCTATCCTATCCTATCATCTATCCTATCCTATCTTCTATCCTATCTTATCCTCTATCCTATCCTATCCTCTATCCTATCCTATCCTCTATCCTATCCTATCCTCTATCCTATCCTATCCTATCCTCTATCCTATCCTATCCTCTATCCTATCCTATCCTCTATCCTATCCTATCCTCTATCCTTTCTTATCCTCTATCCTATCCTATCCTCTATCCTATCCTATCCTCTATCCTATCCAATCCCCTATCATATCCTCTATACGATCCTATCCTCTATCCTATCCTATCCTCTACCCTATTCTATCCTCTATCCTATCCTATCCTCTATCCTAACCTATCCTCTATCCTATCCTATTCTCTATCCTATTATATCCTATCCTGTACCGCCTCCTATCCTGTATCCGATCCAATCCCCTATCGTCTACCGTATCATATTCTCTATCCTATCCTCTATCCTATCCAATCCTCTGTCCTATCCTATCCTCTATAATATCGTATCCTCTATCATATCCTTTCCTCTTTCCGATAATATCATCTATCCTATCCTATCCTCTATCCTATCCTATCCTCTATCGTCTCCTATCATCTATCCTATCCAATCCCCTATGATATCCTCTATCCAATCCTATCCTCTATCCTATCCTATCCTCTATCCTATCCTATCCTCTATCCTATCCTATCTTCTATCCTATCCTATCCTCTATCCTATCCTATCCTCTATCGTATCCTATCCTCTATCCTATCATATCCTCTATCCTATCCTATCCTCTATACTATCCTATCCTCTATCGTCTCCTATCCTGTATCCGATCCAATCCCCTATCCTCTATCCTATCCTATTCTCTATCCTATCCTCATTCCTATCGTATCCTCTATCCTATCCTATCCTCTATCCTATCCTCTATCCTATCCTATCATCTATCCTATCCTATCCTCTATCCTATCCTATCCTCTACCCTATCCTATCCTCTATCCTATCCTATCCTCTATCCTATCCTATCCTCTATCCTATCCTATCCTCCATCCCATCCTATCCTCTATCCTATCCTATCCTCTATCCTATCCTATTCTCTATCCTATTATATCCTATCCTGTACCGCCTCCTATCCTGTATCCGATCCAATCCCCTATCGTGTACCGTATCATATCCTCTATCCTATCCTATCCTCTATCCTATCCTATCGTCTATCCTATCCTATCCTCTATCATATCCTATCCTCTATCCTATCCTATCATTTATCCTATCCTCTCCTCTATCCTATCCTATCCTCTATCCTCTCTTATCCTCTATCGTATCCTATCCTCTATCCTATCCTATCATCTATCCTATCCTATCTTCTATCCTATCCTATCCTCTATCATATCCTATCCTCTATCCTATCCTATCCTCTATCCTATCCTATCCTCTATCCTATCCTATCCTCTATCCTATCCTATCCTCTACCCTATCCTATCCTCTATCGTATCCTATCCTCTATCCTATCCTATCCTCTATCCTATCCTATCCTCTATCCTATCCTATCCTCTATCCTATTCTCTATCCTATCTTATCCTCTATCCTAACCTATCCTCTATCCTATCCTATTCTCTATCCTATTATATCCTATCCTGTACCGCCTCCTATCCTGTATCCGATCCAATCCCCTATCGGCTACCGTATCATATTCTCTATCCTATCCTCTATCCTATCCAATCCTCTGTCCTATCCTATCCTCTATAATATCGTATCCTCTATCATATCCTTTCCTCTTTCCTATAATATCATCTATCCTATCCTATCCTCTATCCTATCCTATCCTCTATCGTCTCCTATCATCTATCCTATCCAATCCCCTATGATATCCTCTATCCAATCCTATCCTCTATCCTATCCTATCCTCTATCCTATCCTATCCTCTATCCTATCCTATCCTCTATCCTACCCTATCCTCTATCTTATCCTATCCTCTATCCTATCCAATCCTCTATCCTATCCTCTATCCGATCCTATCTTCTATTCTATCCTATCCTCTATCATATCCTATCCTCTATTATATCCTATCCTCTATCCTATCCTATCCTCTATCCTATCCTATCCTCTATCCTATCCTATCCTCTATCCTATCCTATCCTCTATCCTATCCTATCCTCTATCATATCCTATCCTCTATCCTATCCTATCCTCTATCCTATCTTATCCTCTATCTTATCCTATCCTCTATCCTATCCTATCATCTATACTATCCTATCTTCTATCCTATCCTATCCTCTATCATATCCTATCCTCTATCCTATCCTATCCTCTATCCTATCCTATTATCTATCCTATCCTATCCTCTATCCTATCCTATCCCCTATCCTATACTATCCACTATCCCATCCTATCCTCTATCCTATCATATCCTCTATCCTATCCTATCCTCTATACTATCCTATCCTCTATCGTCTCCTATCCTGTATCCGATCCAATCCCCTATCCTCTATCCTATCCTATTCTCTATCCTATCCTCATTCCTATCGTATCCTCTATCCTATCCTATCCTCTATCCTATCCTATCCTCTGTCCTGTCCTATCCTCTATCCTATCCTATTCTCTATCCTATCCTATCGTATCCTCTATCGTATCCTATCCTCTACCCTATATTATCCTCTATCCTATCCTATCCTCTATCCTATCCTATCCTCTATCCTATCCTATCCTCTATCCTATCCTATCCTCTATCCTATCCTATCCTCTATCCTATCCTATCCTCTATCCTATCCTATCCTCTATCCTATCCTATCCTCTATCCTATACTATCCTCTATCCTATCCTATCCTCTATCCTATCATATCCTCTATCCTATCCTATCCTCTATACTATCCTATCCTCTATCGTCTCCTATCCTGTATCCGATCCAATCCCCTATCCTCTATCCTATCCTATTCTCTATCCTATCCTCATTCCTATCGTATCCTCTATCCTATCCTATCCTCTATCCTATCCTATCCTCTGTCCTGTCCTATCCTCTATCCTATCCTATTCTCTATCCTATCCTATCGTATCCTCTATCTTATCCTATCCTTTATCCTTTCCTATCCTCTATCCTATCCTATCCTCTATCCTATCCAATCCGCTATCATATCCTCTATCCGATCCTATCCTCTATCCTATCCTATCCTCTACCCTATTCTATCCTCTATCCTATCCTATCCTCTATCCTAACCTATCCTCTATCCTATCCTATTCTCTATCCTATTATATCCTATCCTGTACCGCCTCCTATCCTGTATCCGATCCAATCCCCTATCGTCTACCGTATCATATTCTCTATCCTATCCTCTATCCTATCCAATCCTCTGTCCTATCCTATCCTCTATAATATCGTATCCTCTATCATATCCTTTCCTCTTTCCTATAATATCATCTATCCTATCCTATCCTCTATCCTATCCTATCCTCTATCGTCTCCTATCATCTATCCTATCCAATCCCCTATGATATCCTCTATCCAATCCTATCCTCTATCCTATCCTATCCTCTATCCTATCCTATCCTCTATCCTATCCTATCCTCTATCCTATCCTATCCTCTATCCTATCCTATCCTCTATCCTATACTATCCTCTATACTATCCTATCCTCTACGCTATCCTATCCTCTATCATATCCTATCCTCTATCCTATCCTATCCTCTATCCTATCCTATCCTCTATCCTATCCTCTCCTCTATCCTATCCTATCCTATATCCTATCCTATCCTCTATCCTATCCTATCCTCTATCCTATCCTATCCTCTACCCTATCCTATCCTCTATCCTATCCTATCCTCTATCCTATTCTATCCTCTATCCTATCCTATCCTCTATCCTATCCTATCCTCTATCCTATCCTATTCTCTATCCTATTATATCCTATCCTGTACCGCCTCCTTTCCTGTATCCGATCCAATCCCCTATCGTCTACCGTATCATATTCTCTATCCTATCCTCTATCCTATCCAATCCTCTGTCCTATCCTATCCTCTATAATATCGTATCCTCTATCATATCCTTTCCTCTTTCCTATAATATCATCTATCCTATCCTATCCTCTATCCTATCCTTTCCCCTAAGGTCTCCTATCATCTATCCTATCCAATCCCCTATGATATCCTCTATCCAATCCTATCCTCTATCCTATCCTATCCTCTACCCTATTCTATCCTCTATCCTATCCTATCCTCTATCCTAACCTATAATCTATCCTATCCTATTCTCTATCCTATTATATCCTATCCTGTACCGCCTCCTATCCTGTATCCGATCCAATCCCCTATCGTCTACCGTATCATATTCTCTATCCTATCCTCTATCCTATCCAATCCTCTGTCCTATCCTATCCTCTATAATATCGTATCCTCTATCATATCCTTTCCTCTTTCCTATAATATCATCTATCCTATCCTATCCTCTATCCTATCCTATCCCCTAAGGTCTCCTATCATCTATCCTATCCAATCCCCTATGATATCCTCTATCCAATCCTATCCTCTATCCTATCCTATCCTCTATCCTATCCTATCCTCTATCCTATCCTACCCTCTATCCTATCCCATCCTCTATCATATCCTATCCTCTATCCTATCCTATCCTCTATCCTATCTTATCCTCTATCTTATCCTATCCTCTATCCTATCCTATCATCTATACTATCCTATCTTCTATCCTATCCTATCCTCTATCCTATCCTATCCTCTATCCTATCCTATCCTCTATCCTATCCTATCCTCTATCCTATCCTATCCTCTATCCTATCCTATCCTCTATCCTATACTATCCTCTATACTATCCTATCCTCTACGCTATCCTATCCTCTATCATATCCTATCCTCTATCCTATCCTATCCTCTATCCTATCCTATCCTCTACCCTATCCTATCCTCTATCCTATCCTATCCTCTATCCTATTCTATCCTCTATCCTATCCTATCCTCTATCCTATCCTATCCTCTATCCTATCCTGTCCTGTATCCTATCCTATCCTCTATCCTATCCTATCCTCTATCCTATCCTATCCTCTATCCTATCCTATCCTCTATCCTATCCTATCATCTATCCTATCCTATCTTCTATCCTATCTTATCCTCTATCCTATCCTATCCTCTATCCTATCCTATCCTCTATCCTATCCTATCCTATCCTCTATCCTATCCTATCCTCTATCCTATCCTATCCTCTATCCTATCCTATCCTCTATCCTATCCTATCCTCTATCCTTTCTTATCCTCTATCCTATCCTATCCTCTATCCTATCCTATCCTCTATCCTATCCAATCCCCTATCATATCCTCTATACGATCCTATCCTCTATCCTATCCTATCCTCTACCCTATTCTATCCTCTATCCTATCCTATCCTCTATCCTAACCTATCCTCTATCCTATCCTATTCTCTATCCTATTATATCCTATCCTGTACCGCCTCCTATCCTGTATCCGATCCAATCCCCTATCGTCTACCGTATCATATTCTCTATCCTATCCTCTATCCTATCCAATCCTCTGTCCTATCCTATCCTCTATAATATCGTATCCTCTATCATATCCTTTCCTCTTTCCTATAATATCATCTATCCTATCCTATCCTCTATCCTATCCTATCCCCTAAGGTCTCCTATCATCTATCCTATCCAATCCCCTATGATATCCTCTATCCAATCCTATCCTCTATCCTATCCTATCCTCTATCCTATCCTATCCTCTATCCTATCCTATCCTCTATCCTATCCTATCCTCTATCCTATCCTATCCTCTATCTTATCCTATCCTCTATCCTATCCAATCCTCTATCCTATCCTATCTTCTATCCTATCCTATCCTCTATCCTATCCTATCCTCTATCCTATCCTATCCTCTACCCTATCCTATCCTCTATCCTATCCTATACTCTATCCTATTCTATCCTCTATCCTATCCTATCCTCTATCCTATCCTATCCTCTATCCTATCCTATCCTCTATCCTATCCTATCCTCTATCCTATCCTATCCTCTATCCTATACTATCCACTATCCTATCCTATCCTCTATCCTATCCGATCCTCTATCCTATCCTATCCTCTATCCTATCCTCTCCTCTATCCTATCCTATCCTCTATCCTATCCTATCCTCTATCCTCTCTTATCCTCTATCGTATCCTATCCTCTATCCTATCCTATCATCTATCCTATCCTATCTTCTATCCTATCCTATCCTCTATCATATCCTATCCTCTATCCTATCCTATCCTCTATCCTATCCTATCCTCTATCCTATCCTATCCTCTATCCTATCCTATCCTCTACCCTATCCTATCCTCTATCGTATCCTATCCTCTATCCTATCCTATCCTCTATCCTATCCTATCCTCTATCCTATCCTATCCTCTATCCTATTCTCTATCCTATCTTATCCTCTATCCTAACCTATCCACTATCCTATCCTATTCTCTATCCTATTATATCCTATCCTGTACCGCCTCCTATCCTGTATCCGATCCAATCCCCTATCGGCTACCGTATCATATTCTCTATCCTATCCTCTATCCTATCCAATCCTCTGTCCTATCCTATCCTCTATAATATCGTATCCTCTATCATATCCTTTCCTCTTTCCTATAATATCATCTATCCTATCCTATCCTCTATCCTATCCTATCCTCTATCGTCTCCTATCATCTATCCTATCCAATCCCCTATGATATCCTCTATCCAATCCTATCCTCTATCCTATCCTATCCTCTATCCTATCCTATCCTCTATCCTATCCTATCCTCTATCCTACCCTATCCTCTATCTTATCCTATCCTCTATCCTATCCAATCCTCTATCCTATCCTCTATCCGATCCTATCTTCTATCCTATCCTATCCTCTATCATATCCTATCCTCTATTATATCCTATCCTCTATCCTATCCTATCCTCTATCCTATCCTATCCTCTATCCTATCCTATCCTCTATCCTATCCTATCCTCTATCCTATCCTATCCTCTATCCTATCCTATCCTCTATCATATCCTATCCTCTATCCTATCCTATCCTCTATCCTATCTTATCCTCTATCTTATCCTATCCTCTATCCTATCCTATCATCTATACTATCCTATCTTCTATCCTATCCTATCCTCTATCATATCCTATCCTCTATCCTATCCTATCCTCTATCCTATCCTATCATCTATTCTATCATATCCTCTATCCTATCCTATCCTCTATCCTATCCTATCCTCTATCATATCCTATCCTCTATCCTATCCTATCCTCTATCCTATCCTATCCTCTACCCTATCCTATCCTCTATCCTATCCTATCCTCTATCCTATCCTATCCTCTATCCTATCCTATCGTACCCTCTATCGTATCCAATCCTCTATCCTATCCAATCCTCTATCCTATCCTGTCCTCTATACTATCCTATCCTCTATCGTCTCCTATCCTGTATCCGATCCAATCCCCTATCCTCTATCCTATCCTATTCTCTATCCTATCCTCATTCCTATCGTATCCTCTATCCTATCCTATCCTCTATCCTATCCTATCCTCTGTCCTGTCCTATCCTCTATCCTATCCTATTCTCTATCCTATCCTATCGTATCCTCTATCCTATCGTATCCTCTATCCTATCGTATCCTCTATCCTATCCTATCCTCTATCCTATCCTACCCTCTATCCTATCCTATCGTATATTCTATCGTATCCTATCCCCTATCATATCCTATCCTCTATCCTATTGTATCCTCTATCCTATCCTATCCTCTACAATATCGTATCCTCTATCATATCCTTTCCTCTTTCCTATAATATCATCTATCCTATCCTATCCTCTATCTTATCCTATCCTCTATCCTATCCTATCATCTATCCTATCCTATCCTCTATCCTATCCTATCGTCTATCCTATCCTATCCTCTATCATATCCTATCCTCTATCCTATCCAATCCTCTATCCTATCCAATCCTCTATCCTATCCTCTATCCTATCCTATCCTCTATCATATCCTATCCTCTATCCTATTGTATCCTCTATCGTATCCTATCCTCTACAATATCGTATCCTCTATCATATCCTTTCCTCTTTCCCATAATATCATCTATCCTATCCTATCCTCTATCTTATCCTATCCTCTATCCTATCCTATCATCTATCCTATCCTATCCTCTATCCTATCCTATCCTCTATCCTATCCTATCCTCTATCATATCCTATCCTCTATGCTATCCAATCCTCTATCCTATCCTATCGTACCCTCTATCGTATCCAATCCTCTATCCTATCCAATCCTCTATCCTATCCTATCCTCTATACTATCCTATCCTCTATCGTCTCCTATCCTGTATCCGATCCAATCCCCTATCCTCTATCCTATCCTATTCTCTATCCTATCCTCATTCCTATCGTATCCTCTATCCTATCCTATCCTCTATCCTATCCTACCCTCTATCCTATCCTATCGTATATTCTATCGTATCCTATCCTCTATCCTATCCTATCCTCTATCATATCCTATCCTCTATCCTATCCTATCCTCTATCCTATCCTATCCTCTATCGTCTCCTATCATCTATCCTATCCAATCCCCTATGATATCCTCTATCCTATCCTATCCTCTATCCTATCCTATCATCTATCCTATCCTAACCTCTATCATATCCTATCGTATCCCATATCGTATCCTATCCTCTATCCTATCCTATCCTCTATCCTATTCTATCCTCTATCCTATCCTATCCTCTATCCTATCCAATCCTCTATCCTATCCTCTATCCTATCCGATCCTCTATCCTATCCAATCCTCTATCATATCCTCTATCCTATCCTATCCCCTATCATATCCTATCCTCTATCCTATTGTATCCTCTATCCTATCCTATCCTCTACAATATCGTATCCTCTATCATATCCTTTCCTCTTTCCTATAATATCATCTATCCTATCCTATCCTCTATCCTATCCTATCCTCTATCTTATCCTATCCTCTATCCTATCCTATCCTCTATCCTATCCTATCCTCTATCCTATCCTATCCTCTATCCTATCCAATCCCCTATCCTATCCTCTATCCTATCCTATCCTCTATCTTATCCTATCCTCTATCCTATCCTATTCTCTACCCTATCCTATCCTCTATCCTATCCTATCATCTATCCTATCCTATCCTCTATCCTATCCTATCATCTACCCTATCCTATCCTCTATCCTATCCTATCCTCTATCCTATCCTATCCTCTATCTTATCCTATCCTCTATCCTATCCTATCCTCTATCCTATCCTATCCTCTATCCTTTCCTATCCTCTATCCTATCCTATCCTCTATCCTATCCTATCCTCTATCCTATCCTATCCCCTATCCTATCCTATCCTCTATGCTATCCTATCCTCTATTATATCCTATCCTCTATCCTATCCTACCCTCTATCCTATCCTTTCGTATCCTCTATCGCATCCTATCCTCTATCCTATCCTATCCTCTATCCTATCCTATCCTCTATCCTATCCTATCCTCTATAATATCGTATCCTCTATCATATCCTATCCTCATTCCTATAATATCATCTGTCCTATCCTATCCTCTATCCTATCCAATCCCCTATCCTATCCTCTATCGTATCCTATGCTCTATCCTATCCTATCCTCTATCCTATCCTATCCTCTATCGTATCCTATGGTCTATCCTATCCTATCCACTATCCTATCCTATCTTCTATCCTATCCTACCCTCTATCCTATCCTATCCTCTATCCTATCCTATACTCTATCCTATCCTATCCTCTATCCTATCCTATCCTCTATCCTATCCTATCCTCTATCCTATCCTATCCTCTATCTTATCCTATCCTCTATCCTATCCAATTCTCTATCCTATCCTCTATCCGATCCTATCTTCTATACTATCCTATCCTCTATCATATCCTATCCTCTATCCTATCCTATCCTCTATCCTATCTTATCCTCTATCTTATCCTATCGTCTATCCTATCATATCATCTATCCTATCCTATCTTCTATCCGATCTTATCCTCTATCCTATCCTATCCTCTATCCGATCCTATCCTCTATCCTATCCTATCCTCTATCCTATCCTATCCTCTATCCTATCCTATCCTCTATACTATCCTATCCTCTATCCTATCCTATCCTCTATCCTATCCTATCCTCTATCCTATCCAATCCCCTATCCTATCCTCTATCCTATCCTATCCTCTATCTTATCCTGTCCTCTATCCTATCCTATCGTATCCTCTATCGTATCCTATCCTCTATCCTATCCTATACTCTATCCTATCCTATCCTCTATCCTATCCTATCCTCTATCCTATCCTATCCTCTATCTTATCCTATCCTCTATCCTATCCAATTCTCTATCCTATCCTCTATCCGATCCTATCTTCTATACTATCCTATCCTCTATCATATCCTATCCTCTATCCTATCCTATCCTCTATCCTATCTTATCCTCTATCTTATCCTATCCTCTATCCTATCCTTTCATCTATCCGATCCTATCTTCTATACTATCCTATCCTCTATCATATCCTATCCTCTATCCTATCCTATCCTCTATCCTATCTTATCCTCTATCCTATCTTATCCTCTATCTTATCCTATCCTCTATCCTATCCTATCATCTATCCTATCCTATCTTCTATCCGATCTTATCCTCTATCCTATCCTATCCTCTATCCGATCCTATCCTCTATCCTATCCTATCCTCTATCCTATCCTATCTTCTATCCTATCCTATCCTCTATCATATCCTATCCTCTATCATATCCTATCCTCTATCCTATCCTATCCTCTATCCTATCTTATCCTCTATCTTATCCTATCCTCTATCCTATCCTATCATCTATCCTATCCTATCTTCTATCCTATCCTATCCTCTATCATATCCTATCCTCTATCCTATCCTATCCTCTATACTATCCTATCCTCTATCCTATCCTATCCTCTATCGTATCCTATCCTCTATCCTATCCTATCCTCTATCCTATCCTATCCTCTATACTATCCTATCCTCTATCCTATCCTATCCTCTGTCCTATCCTATCCTCTATAATATCGTATCCTCTATCATATCCTATCCTCATTCCTATAATATCATCTGTCCTATCCTATCCTCTATCCTATCCAATCCACTATCCTATCCGCTATCGTATCCTATGCTCTATCCTATCCTATCCTCTATCCTATCCTATCCTCTATCCTGTCCTATCCTATCCTCTATCCTATGCTATCCACTATCCTATCCTATCCTCTATCCTTTCCCATCCACTATCCTATTATATCCTCTATCGTATCCTATGCTCTATCCTATCCTATCCTCTATCCTATCCTATGTTCTATGCTATCATATCCTCTATCCTACCTATCCTCTATCTTATCCTATCCTCTATCCTATCCTATCCTCTATCCTATCCTATCCTCTGTCCTTTCCTATCCTCTATCCTATCCTATCCTGTATCCTATCCTATCCTCTATCCTATCCAATCCCCTATCATATCCTCTATCCCATCCTATCCTCTATCCTAACCTATCCTCTACCCTATTCTATCCTCTATCCTATCCTATCCTCTATGCTAACCTATCCTCTATCCTATCCTATTCTCTATCCTATTATATCCTATCCTGTACCGCCTCCTATCCTGTACCCGATCCAATCCCCTATCGTCTACCGTATCATATTCTCTATCCTATCCTCTATCCTATCCAATCCTCTGTCCTATCCTATCCTCTATAATATCGTATCCTCTATCATATCCTTTCCTCTTTCTTATAATATCATCTATCCTATCCTATCCTCTATCCTATCCTATCCTCTATCGTCTCCTATCATCTATCCTATCCCATCCCCTATGATATCCTCTATCCAATCCTATCCTCTATCCTATCCTATCCTCTATCCTATCCTATCCTCTATCCTATCCTATCCTCTATCCTATCCTATCCTCTATCTTATCCTATCCTCTATCCTATCCAATTCTCTATCCTATCCCCTATCCGATCCTATCTTCTATCCTATCCTATCCTCTATCATATCCTATCCTCTATCCTATCCTATCCTCTATCCTATCCTATCCTGTATCCTATCCTATCCTCTATCCTATCCAATCCCCTATCATATCCTCTATCCCATCCTATCCTCTATCCTAACCTATCCTCTACCCTATTCTATCCTCTATCCTATCCTATCCTCTATCCTAACCTATCCTCTATCCTATCCTATTCTCTATTCTATTATATCCTATCCTGTACCGCCTCCTATCCTGTATCCGATCCAATCCCCTATCGTCTACCGTATCATATTCTCTATCCTATCCTCTATCCTATCCAATCCTCTGTCCTATCCTATCCTCTATAATATCGTATCCTCTATCATATCCTTTCCTCTTTCCTATAATATCATCTATCCTATCCTATCCTCTATCCTATCCTATCCTCTATCGTCTCCTATCATCTATCCTATCCAATCCCCTATGATATCCTCTATCCAATCCTATCCTCTATCCTATCCTATCCTCTATCCTATCCTATCCTCTATCCTATCCTATCCTCTATCCTATCCTATCCTCTATATTATTCTATCCTCTATCCTATCCAATTCTCTATCCTATCCTCTATCCGATCCTATCTTCTATCCTATCCTATCCTCTATCATATCCTATCGTCTATCCTATCATATCCTCTATCTTATCCTATCCTCTATACTATCCTATACTCTATCCTATCCTATCCTCTATCCTATCCTATCCTCTATCATATCCTATCCTCTATCCTCTCCTATCCTCTATCCTATCCTATCCTCTATCCTATCCTACCCTCTATCCTATCCTTTCGGATCCTCTATCGCATCCTATCCTCTATCCTATCCTATCCTCTATCCTATCCTATCCTTTATACTATCCTATCCTCTATCCTATCCTATCCTCTATCCTATCCTATCCTCTATAATATCGTATCCTCTATCATATCCAATCCTCATTCCTATAATATCATCTGTCCTACCCTATCCTCTATCCTATCGAATCCACTATCCTATCCTCTATCGTATCCTATGCTCTATCCTATCCTATCCTCTATCCTATCCTATCCTCTATCCTGTCCTATCCTATCCTCTATCCTATGCTATCCTCTATCCTATCCTATCCTCTATCCTATCCTACCCTCTATCCTATCCTTTCGGATCCTCTATCGCATCCTATCCTCTATCCTATCCTATCCTCTATCCTATCCTATCCTCTATACTATCCTATCCTCTATCCTATCCTATCCTCTATCCTATCCTATCCTCTATAATATCGTATCCTCTATCATATCCCATCGTCATTCCTATAATATCATCTGTCCTATCCTATCCTCTATCCTATCCAATCCACTATCCTATCCTCTATCCTATCCAATCCCCTATCCTATCCTCTATCCTATGCTATCCTCTATCCTGTCCTATCCTCTATCCTTTCCTATCCTCTATCCTATTATATCCTCTATCGTATCCTTTGCTCTATCCTATCCTATCCTCTATCCTATCCTATGCTCTATCCTATCATATCCTCTATATTATCCTTTCCTCTATCCTATCCTATCCTCTATCCTATCCTATCCTCTATGCTATCCTATCCTCTATAATATCGTATCCTCTATCATATCCTATCCTCATTCCTATAATATCATCTGTCCTATCCTATCCTCTATCCTATCCAATCCCCTATCCTATCCTCTATCGTATCCTATGCTCTATCCTATCCTATCCTCTATCCTATCCTATCTTCTATCCTATCCTATCCTCTATCGTATCCTATGCTGTATCCTATCCTCTCTTCTATCCTATCCTATCCTCTATCCTGTCCTATCCCATCCTCTATCCTATGCTATCCTCTATCCTATCCTATCCTCTATCCTTTCCTATTCTCTATAATATTATATCCTCTATCGTATCATATGCTCTATCCTATCCTATCCTCTATCCTTTCCTATCCTCTATCCTATTATATCCTCTATCGTATCCTCTGCTCTATCCTATCCTATACTCTATCCTATCCTATCCTCTATCCTATCCTATCCTCTATCATATCCTATCCTCAATCCTCTCCTATCCTCTATCCTATCCTATCCTCTATCCTATCCTACCCTCTATCCTATCCTTTCGGATCCTCTATCGCATCCTATCCTCTATCCTATCCTATCCTCTATCCTATCCTACCCTCTATCCTATCCTTTCGGATCCTCTATCGCATCCTATCCTCTATCCTATCCTATCCTCTATCCTATCCTATCCTTTATACTATCCTATCCTCTATCCTATCCTATCCTCTATCCTATCCTATCCTCTATAATATCGTATCCTCTATCATATCCTATCCTCATTCCTATAATATCATCTGTCCTACCCTATCCTCTATCCTATCCAATCCACTATCCTATCCTCTATCGTATCCTATGCTCTATCCTATCCTATCCTCTATCCTATCCTATCCTCTATCCTGTCCTATCCTATCCTCTATCCTATGCTATCCTCTATCCTATCCTATCCTCTATCCTATCCTACCCTCTATCCTATCCTTTCGGATCCTCTATCGCATCCTATCCTCTATCCTATCCTATCCTCTATCCTATCCTATCCTCTATCTTATCCTATCCTCTATCCTATCCAATTCTCTATCCCATCCTCTATCCGATCCTATCTTCTATCCTATCCTATCCTCTATCCTATGCTATCCTCTATCCTATCCTATCCTCTATCCTATCCTACCCTCTATCCTATCCTTTCGGATCCTCTATCATATCCTATCGTCTATCCTATCATATCCTCTATCTTATCCTATCCTCTATACTATCCTATACTCTATCCTATCCTATCCTCTATCCTATCCTATCCTCTATCATATCCTATCCTCTATCCTCTGCTATCCTCTATCCTATCCTATCCTCTATCCTATCCTACCCTCTATCCTATCCTTTCGGATCCTCTATCGCATCCTATCCTCTATCCTATCCTATCCTCTATAATATCGTATCCTCTATCATATCCCATCGTCATTCCTATAATATCATCTGTCCTATCCTATCCTCTATCCTATCCAATCCACTATCCTATCCTCTATCCTATCCAATCCCCTATCCTATCCTCTATCCTATGCTATCCTCTATCCTGTCCTATCCTCTATCCTTTCCTATCCTCTATCCTATTATATCCTCTATCGTATCCTTTGCTCTATCCTATCCTATCCTCTATCCTATCCTATGCTCTATCCTATCATATCCTCTATATTATCCTTTCCTCTATCCTATCCTATCCTCTATCCTATCCTATCCTCTATGCTATCCTATCCTCTATAATATCGTATCCTCTATCATATCCTATCCTCATTCCTATAATATCATCTGTCCTATCCTATCCTCTATCCTATCCAATCCCCTATCCTATCCTCTATCGTATCCTATGCTCTATCCTATCCTATCCTCTATCCTATCCTATCCTCTATCCTATCCTATCCTCTATCGTATCCTATGCTCTATCCTATCCTATCTTCTATCCTATCCTATCCTCTATCCTGTCCTATCCCATCCTCTATCCTATGCTATCCTCTATCCTATCCTATCCTCTATCCTTTCCTATTCTCTATAATATTATATCCTCTATCGTATCATATGCTCTATCCTATCCTATCCTCTATCCTTTCCTATTCTCTATAATATTATATCCTCTATCGTATCATATGCTCTATCCTATCCTATCCTCTATCCTTTCCTATCCTCTATCCTATTATATCCTCTATCGTATCATCTGCTCTATCCTATCCTATACTCTATCCTATCCTATCCTCTATCCTATCCTATCCTCTATCATATCCTATCCTCAATCCTCTCCTATCCTCTATCCTATCCTATCCTCTATCCTATCCTACCCTCTATCCTATCCTTTCGGATCCTCTATCGCATCCTATCCTCTATCCTATCCTATCCTCTATCCTATCCTATCCTTTATACTATCCTATCCTCTATCCTATCCTATCCTCTATCCTATCCTATCCTCTATAATATCGTATCCTCTATCATATCCTATCCTCATTCCTATAATATCATCTGTCCTACCCTATCCTCTATCCTATCCAATCCACTATCCTATCCTCTATCGTATCCTATGCTCTATCCTATCCTATCCTCTATCCTATCCTATCCTCTATCCTGTCCTATCCTATCCTCTATCCTATGCTATCCTCTATCCTATCCTATCCTCTATCCTATCCTACCCTCTATCCTATCCTTTCGGATCCTCTATCGCATCCTATCCTCTATCCTATCCTATCCTCTATCCTATCCTATCCTCTATCTTATCCTATCCTCTATCCTATCCAATTCTCTATCCTATCCTCTATCCGATCCTATCTTCTATCCTATCCTATCCTCTATCCTATCCTATCCTCTATCCTATCCTATCCTCTATCCTATCCTATCCCCTATCCTATCCTATCCTCTATGCTATCCTATCCTCTATTATATCCTATCCTCTATCCTATCCTACCCTCTATCCTATCCTTTCGTATCCTCTATCGCATCCTATCCTCTATCCTATCCTATCCTCTATCCTATCCTATCCTCTATCCTATCCTATCCTCTATAATATCGTATCCTCTATCATATCCTATCCTCATTCCTATAATATCATCTGTCCTATCCTATCCTCTATCCTATCCAATCCCCTATCCTATCCTCTATCGTATCCTATGCTCTATCCTATCCTATCCTCTATCCTATCCTATCCTCTATCGTATCCTATGGTCTATCCTATCCTATCCACTATCCTATCCTATCTTCTATCCTATCCTACCCTCTATCCTATCCTATCCTCTATCCTATCCTATACTCTATCCTATCCTATCCTCTATCCTATCCTATCCTCTATCCTATCCTATCCTCTATCTTATCCTATCCTCTATCCTATCCAATTCTCTATCCTATCCTCTATCCGATCCTATCTTCTATACTATCCTATCCTCTATCATATCCTATCCTCTATCCTATCCTATCCTCTATCCTATCTTATCCTCTATCTTATCCTATCGTCTATCCTATCATATCATCTATCCTATCCTATCTTCTATCCGATCTTATCCTCTATCCTATCCTATCCTCTATCCGATCCTATCCTCTATCCTATCCTATCCTCTATCCTATCCTATCCTCTATCCTATCCTATCCTCTATACTATCCTATCCTCTATCCTATCCTATCCTCTATCCTATCCTATCCTCTATCCTATCCAATCCCCTATCCTATCCTCTATCCTATCCTATCCTCTATCTTATCCTATCCTCTATCCTATCCTATCGTATCCTCTATCGTATCCTATCCTCTATCCTATCCTATACTCTATCCTATCCTATCCTCTATCCT
The DNA here is from genome assembly GCF_050948215.1 of Halictus rubicundus. NCBI lineage: Eukaryota > Metazoa > Arthropoda > Insecta > Hymenoptera > Halictidae > Halictus > Halictus rubicundus. Next base: position 120,438 of record NW_027488966.1, on the reverse strand, counting down.
ATCCTATCCTCTATCCTATCCTATCCTCTATCTTATCCTATCCTCTATCCTATCCAATTCTCTATCCTATCCTCTATCCGATCCTATCTTCTATACTATCCTATCCTCTATCATATCCTATCCTCTATCCTATCCTATCCTCTATCCTATCTTATCCTCTATCTTATCCTATCCTCTATCCTATCCTTTCATCTATCCGATCCTATCTTCTATACTATCCTATCCTCTATCATATCCTATCCTCTATCCTATCCTATCCTCTATCTTATCCTATCCTCTATCCTATCCTATCGTATCCTCTATCGTATCCTATCCTCTATCATATCCTATCCTCTATCATATCCTATCCTCTATCCTATCCTATCCTCTATCCTATCTTATCCTCTATCTTATCCTATCCTCTATCCTATCCTATCATCTATCCTATCCTATCTTCTATCCTATCCTATCCTCTATCATATCCTATCCTCTATCCTATCCTATCCTCTATACTATCCTATCCTCTATCCTATCCTATCCTCTATCGTATCCTATCCTCTATCCTATCCTATCCTCTATCCTATCCTATCCTCTATACTATCCTATCCTCTATCCTATCCTATCCTCTGTCCTATCCTATCCTCTATAATATCGTATCCTCTATCATATCCTATCCTCATTCCTATAATATCATCTGTCCTATCCTATCCTCTATCCTATCCAATCCACTATCCTATCCGCTATCGTATCCTATGCTCTATCCTATCCTATCCTCTATCCTATCCTATCCTCTATCCTGTCCTATCCTATCCTCTATCCTATGCTATCCACTATCCTATCCTATCCTCTATCCTTTCCCATCCACTATCCTATTATATCCTCTATCGTATCCTATGCTCTATCCTATCCTATCCTCTATCCTATCCTATGTTCTATGCTATCATATCCTCTATCCTACCTATCCTCTATCTTATCCTATCCTCTATCCTATCCTATCCTCTATCCTATCCTATCCTCTGTCCTTTCCTATCCTCTATCCTATCCTATCCTGTATCCTATCCTATCCTCTATCCTATCCAATCCCCTATCATATCCTCTATCCCATCCTATCCTCTATCCTAACCTATCCTCTACCCTATTCTATCCTCTATCCTATCCTATCCTCTATGCTAACCTATCCTCTATCCTATCCTATTCTCTATCCTATTATATCCTATCCTGTACCGCCTCCTATCCTGTACCCGATCCAATCCCCTATCGTCTACCGTATCATATTCTCTATCCTATCCTCTATCCTATCCAATCCTCTGTCCTATCCTATCCTCTATAATATCGTATCCTCTATCATATCCTTTCCTCTTTCCTATAATATCATCTATCCTATCCTATCCTCTATCCTATCCTATCCTCTATCGTCTCCTATCATCTATCCTAACCCATCCCCTATGATATCCTCTATCCAATCCTATCCTCTATCCTATCCTATCCTCTATCCTATCCTATCCTCTATCCTATCCTATCCTCTATCCTATCCTATCCTCTATCTTATCCTATCCTCTATCCTATCCAATTCTCTATCCTATCCCCTATCCGATCCTATCTTCTATCCTATCCTATCCTCTATCATATCCTATCCTCTATCCTATCCTATCCTCTATCCTATCCTATCCTGTATCCTATCCTATCCTCTATCCTATCCAATCCCCTATCATATCCTCTATCCCATCCTATCCTCTATCCTAACCTATCCTCTACCCTATTCTATCCTCTATCCTATCCTATCCTCTATCCTAACCTATCCTCTATCCTATCCTATTCTCTATTCTATTATATCCTATCCTGTACCGCCTCCTATCCTGTATCCGATCCAATCCCCTATCGTCTACCGTATCATATTCTCTATCCTATCCTCTATCCTATCCAATCCTCTGTCCTATCCTATCCTCTATAATATCGTATCCTCTATCATATCCTTTCCTCTTTCCTATAATATCATCTATCCTATCCTATCCTCTATCCTATCCTATCCTCTATCGTCTCCTATCATCTATCCTATCCAATCCCCTATGATATCCTCTATCCAATCCTATCCTCTATCCTATCCTATCCTCTATCCTATCCTATCCTCTATCCTATCCTATCCTCTATCCTATCCTATCCTCTATATTATCCTATCCTCTATCCTATCCAATTCTCTATCCTATCCTCTATCCGATCCTATCTTCTATCCTATCCTATCCTCTATCATATCCTATCGTCTATCCTATCATATCCTCTATCTTATCCTATCCTCTATACTATCCTATACTCTATCCTATCCTATCCTCTATCCTATCCTATCCTCTATCATATCCTATCCTCTATCCTCTCCTATCCTCTATCCTATCCTATCCTCTATCCTATCCTACCCTCTATCCTATCCTTTCGGATCCTCTATCGCATCCTATCCTCTATCCTATCCTATCCTCTATCCTATCCTATCCTTTATACTATCCTATCCTCTATCCTATCCTATCCTCTATCCTATCCTATCCTCTATAATATCGTATCCTCTATCATATCCAATCCTCATTCCTATAATATCATCTGTCCTACCCTATCCTCTATCCTATCGAATCCACTATCCTATCCTCTATCGTATCCTATGCTCTATCCTATCCTATCCTCTATCCTATCCTATCCTCTATCCTGTCCTATCCTATCCTCTATCCTATGCTATCCTCTATCCTATCCTATCCTCTATCCTATCCTACCCTCTATCCTATCCTTTCGGATCCTCTATCGCATCCTATCCTCTATCCTATCCTATCCTCTATCCTATCCTATCCTCTATACTATCCTATCCTCTATCCTATCCTATCCTCTATCCTATCCTATCCTCTATAATATCGTATCCTCTATCATATCCCATCGTCATTCCTATAATATCATCTGTCCTATCCTATCCTCTATCCTATCCAATCCACTATCCTATCCTCTATCCTATCCAATCCCCTATCCTATCCTCTATCCTATGCTATCCTCTATCCTGTCCTATCCTCTATCCTTTCCTATCCTCTATCCTATTCTATCCTCTATCGTATCCTTTGCTCTATCCTATCCTATCCTCTTTCCTATCCTATGCTCTATCCTATCATATCCTCTATATTATCCTTTCCTCTATCCTATCCTATCCTCTATCCTATCCTATCCTCTATGCTATCCTATCCTCTATAATATCGTATCCTCTATCATATCCTATCCTCATTCCTATAATATCATCTGTCCTATCCTATCCTCTATCCTATCCAATCCCCTATCCTATCCTCTATCGTATCCTATGCTCTATCCTATCCTATCCTCTATCCTATCCTATCTTCTATCCTATCCTATCCTCTATCGTATCCTATGCTGTATCCTATCCTCTCTTCTATCCTATCCTATCCTCTATCCTGTCCTATCCCATCCTCTATCCTATGCTATCCTCTATCCTATCCTATCCTCTATCCTTTCCTATTCTCTATAATATTATATCCTCTATCGTATCATATGCTCTATCCTATCCTATCCTCTATCCTTTCCTATCCTCTATCCTATTATATCCTCTATCGTATCCTCTGCTCTATCCTATCCTATACTCTATCCTATCCTATCCTCTATCCTATCCTATCCTCTATCATATCCTATCCTCAATCCTCTCCTATCCTCTATCCTATCCTATCCTCTATCCTATCCTACCCTCTATCCTATCCTTTCGGATCCTCTATCGCATCCTATCCTCTATCCTATCCTATCCTCTATCCTATCCTACCCTCTATCCTATCCTTTCGGATCCTCTATCGCATCCTATCCTCTATCCTATCCTATCCTCTATCCTATCCTATCCTTTATACTATCCTATCCTCTATCCTATCCTATCCTCTATCCTATCCTATCCTCTATAATATCGTATCCTCTATCATATCCTATCCTCATTCCTATAATATCATCTGTCCTACCCTATCCTCTATCCTATCCAATCCACTATCCTATCCTCTATCGTATCCTATGCTCTATCCTATCCTATCCTCTATCCTATCCTATCCTCTATCCTGTCCTATCCTATCCTCTATCCTATGCTATGCTCTATCCTATCCTATCCTCTATCCTATCCTACCCTCTATCCTATCCTTTCGGATCCTCTATCGCATCCTATCCTCTATCCTATCCTATCCTCTATCCTATCCTATCCTCTATCTTATCCTATCCTCTATCCTATCCAATTCTCTATCCTATCCTCTATCCGATCCTATCTTCTATCCTATCCTATCCTCTATCCTATGCTATCCTCTATCCTATCCTATCCTCTATCCTATCCTACCCTCTATCCTATCCTTTCGGATCCTCTATCATATCCTATCGTCTATCCTATCATATCCTCTATCTTATCCTATCCTCTATACTATCCTATACTCTATCCTATCCTATCCTCTATCCTATCCTATCCTCTATCATATCCTATCCTCTATCCTCTCCTATCCTCTATCCTATCCTATCCTCTATCCTATCCTACCCTCTATCCTATCCTTTCGGATCCTCTATCGCATCCTATCCTCTATCCTATCCTATCCTCTATAATATCGTATCCTCTATCATATCCCATCGTCATTCCTATAATATCATCTGTCCTATCCTATCCTCTATCCTATCCAATCCACTATCCTATCCTCTATCCTATCCAATCCCCTATCCTATCCTCTATCCTATGCTATCCTCTATCCTGTCCTATCCTCTATCCTTTCCTATCCTCTATCCTATTATATCCTCTATCGTATCCTTTGCTCTATCCTATCCTATCCCCTATCCTATCCTCTATCCTATGCTATCCTCTATCCTATCCTATCCTCTATGCTATCCTATCCTCTATAATATCGTATCCTCTATCATATCCTATCCTCATTCCTATAATATCATCTGTCCTATCCTATCCTCTATCCTATCCAATCCCCTATCCTATCCTCTATCGTATCCTATGCTCTATCCTATCCTATCCTCTATCCTATCCTATCCTCTATCCTATCCTATCCTCTATCGTATCCTATGCTCTATCCTATCCTATCTTCTATCCTATCCTATCCTCTATCCTGTCCTATCCTATCCTCTATCCTATGCTATCCTCTATCCTATCCTATCCTCTATCCTTTCCTATTCTCTATAATATTATATCCTCTATCGTATCATATGCTCTATCCTATCCTATCCTCTATCCTTTCCTATTCTCTATAATATTATATCCTCTATCGTATCATATGCTCTATCCTATCCTATCCTCTATCCTTTCCTATCCTCTATCCTATTATATCCTCTATCGTATCATCTGCTCTATCCTATCCTATACTCTATCCTATCCTATCCTCTATCCTATCCTATCCTCTATCATATCCTATCCTCAATCCTCTCCTATCCTCTATCCTATCCTATCCTCTATCCTATCCTACCCTCTATCCTATCCTTTCGGATCCTCTATCGCATCCTATCCTCTATCCTATCCTATCCTCTATCGTATCCTATGCTCTATCCTATCCTATCCTCTATCCTATCCTATCCTCTATCCTGTCCTATCCTATCCTCTATCCTATGCTATCCTCTATCCTATCCTATCCTCTATCCTATCCTACCCTCTATCCTATCCTTTCGGATCCTCTATCGCATCCTATCCTCTATCCTATCCTATCCTCTATCCTATCCTATCCTCTATACTATCCTATCCTCTATCCTATCCTATCCTCTATCCTATCCTATCCTCTATAATATCGTATCCTCTATCATATCCTATCGTCATTCCTATAATATCATCTGTCCTATCCTATCCTCTATCCTATCCAATCCACTATCCTATCCTCTATCCTATCCAATCCCCTATCCTATCCTATGCTCTATCCTATCCTATCCTCTATCCTTTCCTATCCTCTATCCTATTATATCCTCTATCGTATCCTATGCTCTATCCTATCCTATCCTCTATCCTATCCTATGCTCTATCCTATCCTATCCACTAACCTATCCTATCATCTATCCTATCCTATCCTCTATCCTATCCTATCCTCTACCCTATCCTATCCTCTATCCTATCCTATCCTCTATCGTATCCTATCCTCTATCCTATCCAATTCTCTATCCTATCCTCTATCCTATCCTATCTTCTATCCTATCCTATCCTCTATCATATCCTATCGTCTATCCTATCATATCCTCTATCTTATCCTATCCTCTATACTATCCTATACTCTATCCTATCCTATCCTCTATCCTATCCTATCCTCTATCATATCCTATCCTCTATCCTCTCCTATCCTCTATCCTATCCTATCCTCTATCCTATCCTACCCTCTATCCTATCCTTTCGGATCCTCTATCGCATCCTATCCTCTATCCTATCCTATCCTCTATCCTATCCTATCCTTTATACTATCCTATCCTCTATCCTATCCTATCCTCTATCCTATCCTATCCTCTATAATATCGTATCCTCTATCATATCCTATCCTCATTCCTATAATATCATCTGTCCTACCCTATCCTCTATCCTATCCAATCCACTATCCTATCCTCTATCGTATCCTATGCTCTATCCTATCCTATCCTCTATCCTATCCTATCCTCTATCCTGTCCTATCCTATCCTCTATCCTATGCTATGCTCTATCCTATCCTATCCTCTATCCTATCCTACCCTCTATCCTATCCTTTCGGATCCTCTATCGCATCCTATCCTCTATCCTATCCTATCCTCTATCCTATCCTATCCTCTATCTTATCCTATCCTCTATCCTATCCAATTCTCTATCCTATCCTCTATCCGATCCTATCTTCTATCCTATCCTATCCTCTATCCTATGCTATCCTCTATCCTATCCTATCCTCTATCCTATCCTACCCTCTATCCTATCCTTTCGGATCCTCTATCATATCCTATCGTCTATCCTATCATATCCTCTATCTTATCCTATCCTCTATACTATCCTATACTCTATCCTATCCTATCCTCTATCCTATCCTATCCTCTATCATATCCTATCCTCTATCCTCTCCTATCCTCTATCCTATCCTATCCTCTATCCTATCCTACCCTCTATCCTATCCTTTCGGATCCTCTATCGCATCCTATCCTCTATCCTATCCTATCCTCTATAATATCGTATCCTCTATCATATCCCATCGTCATTCCTATAATATCATCTGTCCTATCCTATCCTCTATCCTATCCAATCCACTATCCTATCCTCTATCCTATCCAATCCCCTATCCTATCCTCTATCCTATGCTATCCTCTATCCTGTCCTATCCTCTATCCTTTCCTATCCTCTATCCTATTATATCCTCTATCGTATCCTTTGCTCTATCCTATCCTATCCCCTATCCTATCCTCTATCCTATGCTATCCTCTATCCTATCCTATCCTCTATGCTATCCTATCCTCTATAATATCGTATCCTCTATCATATCCTATCCTCATTCCTATAATATCATCTGTCCTATCCTATCCTCTATCCTATCCAATCCCCTATCCTATCCTCTATCCTATCCTATCCTCTATCTTATCCTATCCTCTATCCTATCCAATTCTCTATCCTATCCTCTATCCGATCCTATCTTCTATCCTATCCTATCCTCTATCCTATGCTATCCTCTATCCTATCCTATCCTCTATCCTATCCTACCCTCTATCCTATCCTTTCGGATCCTCTATCATATCCTATCGTCTATCCTATCATATCCTCTATCTTATCCTATCCTCTATACTATCCTATACTCTATCCTATCCTATCCTCTATCCTATCCTATCCTCTATCATATCCTATCCTCTATCCTCTCCTATCCTCTATCCTATCCTATCCTCTATCCTATCCTACCCTCTATCCTATCCTTTCGGATCCTCTATCGCATCCTATCCTCTATCCTATCCTATCCTCTATAATATCGTATCCTCTATCATATCCCATCGTCATTCCTATAATATCATCTGTCCTATCCTATCCTCTATCCTATCCAATCCACTATCCTATCCTCTATCCTATCCTATCCTCTATCCTGTCCTATCCTATCCTCTATCCTATGCTATCCTCTATCCTATCCTATCCTCTATCCTTTCCTATTCTCTATAATATTATATCCTCTATCGTATCATATGCTCTATCCTATCCTATCCTCTATCCTTTCCTATTCTCTATAATATTATATCCTCTATCGTATCATATGCTCTATCCTATCCTATCCTCTATCCTTTCCTATCCTCTATCCTATTATATCCTCTATCGTATCATCTGCTCTATCCTATCCTATACTCTATCCTATCCTATCCTCTATCCTATCCTATCCTCTATCATATCCTATCCTCAATCCTCTCCTATCCTCTATCCTATCCTATCCTCTATCCTATCCTACCCTCTATCCTATCCTTTCGGATCCTCTATCGCATCCTATCCTCTATCCTATCCTATCCTCTATCCTATCCTATCCTTTATACTATCCTATCCTCTATCCTATCCTATCCTCTATCCTATCCTATCCTCTATAATATCGTATCCTCTATCATATCCTATCCTCATTCCTATAATATCATCTGTCCTACCCTATCCTCTATCCTATCCAATCCACTATCCTATCCTCTATCGTATCCTATGCTCTATCCTATCCTATCCTCTATCCTATCCTATCCTCTATCCTGTCCTATCCTATCCTCTATCCTATGCTATCCTCTATCCTATCCTATCCTCTATCCTATCCTACCCTCTATCCTATCCTTTCGGATCCTCTATCGCATCCTATCCTCTATCCTATCCTATCCTCTATCCTATCCTATCCTCTATCTTATCCTATCCTCTATCCTATCCAATTCTCTATCCTATCCTCTATCCGATCCTATCTTCTATCCTATCCTATCCTCTATCCTATGCTATCCTCTATCCTATCCTATCCTCTATCCTATCCTACCCTCTATCCTATCCTTTCGGATCCTCTATCATATCCTATCGTCTATCCTATCATATCCTCTATCTTATCCTATCCTCTATACTATCATATACTCTATCCTATCCTATCCTCTATCCTATCCTATCCTCTATCATATCCTATCCTCTATCCTCTCCTATCCTCTATCCTATCCTATCCTCTATCCTATCCTACCCTCTATCCTATCCTTTCGGATCCTCTATCGCATCCTATCCTCTATCCTATCCTATCCTCTATCCTATCCTATCCTTTATACTATCCTATCCTCTATCCTATCCTATCCTCTATCCTATCCTATCCTCTATAATATCGTATCCTCTATCATATCCTATCCTCATTCCTATAATATCATCTGTCCTACCTTATCCTCTATCCTATCGAATCCACTATCCTATCCTCTATCGTATCCTATGCTCTATCCTATCCTATCCTCTATCCTATCCTATCCTCTATCCTGTCCTATCCTATCCTCTATCCTATGCTATCCTCTATCCTATCCTACCCTCTATCCTATCCTACCCTCTATCCTATCCTTTCGGATCCTCTATCGCATCCTATCCTCTATCCTATCCTATCCTCTATCCTATCCTATCCTCTATACTATCCTATCCTCTATCCTATCCTATCCTCTATCCTATCCTATCCTCTATAATATCGTATCCTCTATCATATCCCATCGTCATTCCTATAATATCATCTGTCCCATCCTATCCTCTATCCTATCCAATCCACTATCCTATCCTCTATCCTATCCAATCCCCTATCCTATCCTCTATCCTATGCTATCCTCTATCCTGTCCTATCCTCTATCCTTTCCTATCCTCTATCCTATTATATCCTCTATCGTATCCTTTGCTCTATCCTATCCAATCCCCTATCCTATCCTATGCTCTATCCTATCATATCCTCTATATTATCCTTTCCTCTATCCTATCCTATCCTCTATCCTATCCTATCCTCTATGCTATCCTATCCTCTATCATATCCTATCCTCTATCCTATCCTATCCTCTATCCTATCCTATCCTCTATCCTATCCTACCCTCTATCCTATCCTTTCGTATCCTCTATCGCATCCTATCCTTTCGTATCCTCTATCGCATCCTATCCTCTATCCTATCCTATCCTCTATCCTATCCTATCCTCTATAATATCGTATCCTCTATCATATCCTATCCTCATTCCTATAATATCATCTGTCCTATCCTATCCTCTATCCTATCCAATCCCCTATCCTATCCTGTATCCTATCCTATCCTCTATCCTATCCTATCCTCTATCCTATCCTATCCTCTATCCTATCCTATCCTCTATCGTATCCTATGCTCTATCCTATCCTATCTTCTATCCTATCCAATCCTCTATCCTGTCCTATCCTATCCTCTATCCTATGCTATCCTCTATCCTATCCTATCCTCTATCCTTTCCTATCCTCTATCCTATTATATCCTCTATCGTATCCTATGCTCTATCCTATCCTATCCTCTATCCTTTCCTATCCTCTATCCTATTATATCCTCTATCGTATCCTATGCTCTATCCTATCCTATCCTGTATCCTATCCTATGCTCTATCCTATCCTATCCACTAACCTATCCTATCATCTATCCTATCCTATCCTCTATCCTATCCTATCCTCTACCCTATCGTATCCTCTATCCTATCCTATCCTCTATCGTATCCTATCCTCTATCCTATCCTATCCTCTATCCTATCCTATCCTCTATACTATCCTATCCTGTATCCTATCCTATCCTCTATACTATCCTATCCTCTATAATATCGTATCCTCTATCATATCCTATCCTCATTCCTATAATATCATCTGTCCTATCCTATCCTCTATCCTATCCAATCCACTATCCTATCCGCTATCGTATCCTATGCTCTATCCTATCCTACCCTCTATCCTATCCTATCCTCTATCCTGTCCTATCCTATCCTCTATCCTATGCTATCCACTATCCTATCCTATCCTCTATCCTTTCCCATCCTCTATCCTATCCTATCCTCTATCGTATCCTATGCTCTATCCTATCCTATCTTCTATCCTATCCTATCCTCTATCCTGTCCTATCCTATCCTCTATCCTATGCTATCCTCTATCCTATCCTATCCTCTATCCTTTCCTATCCTCTATCCTATTATATCCTCTATCGTATCCTATGCTCTATCCTATCCTACCCTCTATCCTTTCCTATCCTCTATCCTATTATATCCTCTATCGTATCATCTGCTCTATCCTATCCTATCCTCTATCGTATCATCTGCTCTATCCTATCCTATCCTCTATCCTATCCTATGCTCTATCCTATCCTATCCACTAACCTAACCTATAATCTATCATATCCTATCCTCTATCCAATCCTATCCTCTATCCTATCCTATCCTCTATCCTATCCTATCCTCTATCCTATCCTATCCTCTATCTTATCCTATCCTCTATCCTATCCAATTCTCTATCCTATCCTCTATCCTATCCTATCTTCTATCCTATCCTATCCTCTATCATATCCTATCGTCTATCCTATCATATCCTCTATCTTATCCTATCCTCTATACTATCCTATACTCTATCCTATCCTATCCTCTATCCTATCCTATCCTCTATCATATCCTCTCCTCTATCCTCTCCTATCCTCTATCCTATCCTATCCTCTATCCTATCCTACCCTCTATCCTATCCTTTCGGATCCTCTATCGCATCCTATCCTCTATCCTATCCTATCCTCTATCCTATCCTATCCTTTATACTATCCTATCCTCTATCCTATCCTATCCTCTATCCTATCCTATCCTCTATAATATCGTATCCTCTATCATATCCTATCCTCATTCCTGTAATATCATCTGTCCTACCCTATCCTCTATCCTATCCAATCCACTATCCTATCCTCTATCGTATCCTATGCTCTATCCTATCCTATCCTCTATCCTATCCTATCCTCTATCCTGTCCTATCCTATCCTCTATCCTATGCTATCCTCTATCCTATCCTATCCTCTATCCTATCCTACCCTCTATCCTATCCTTTCGGATCCTCTATCGCATCCTATCCTCTATCCTATCCTATCCTCTATCCTATCCTATCCTCTATACTATCCTATCCTCTATCCTATCCTATCCTCTATCCTATCCTATCCTCTATAATATCGTATCCTCTATCATATCCTATCGTCATTCCTATAATATCATCTGTCCTATCCTATCCTCTATCCTATCCAATCCACTATCCTATCCTCTATCCTATCCAATCCCCTATCCTATCCTATGCTCTATCCTATCCTATCCTCTATCCTTTCCTATCCTCTATCCTATTATATCCTCTATCGTATCCTATGCTCTATCCTATCCTATCCTCTATCCTATCCTATGCTCTATCCTATCCTATCCACTAACCTATCCTATCATCTATCCTATCCTATCCTCTATCCTATCCTATCCTCTACCCTATCCTATCCTCTATCCTATCCTATCCTCTATCGTATCCTATCCTCTATCCTATCCAATTCTCTATCCTATCCTCTATCCTATCCTATCTTCTATCCTATCCTATCCTCTATCATATCCTATCGTCTATCCTATCATATCCTCTATCTTATCCTATCCTCTATACTATCCTATACTCTATCCTATCCTATCCTCTATCCTATCCTATCCTCTATCATATCCTATCCTCTATCCTCTCCTATCCTCTATCCTATCCTATCCTCTATCCTATCCTACCCTCTATCCTATCCTTTCGGATCCTCTATCGCATCCTATCCTCTATCCTATCCTATCCTCTATCCTATCCTATCCTTTATACTATCCTATCCTCTATCCTATCCTATCCTCTATCCTATCCTATCCTCTATCCTATCCTATCCTTTATACTATCCTATCCTCTATCCTATCCTATCCTCTATCCTATCCTATCCTCTATAATATCGTATCCTCTATCATATCCTATCCTCATTCCTATAATATCATCTGTCCTACCCTATCCTCTATCCTATCCAATCCACTATCCTATCCTCTATCGTATCCTATGCTCTATCCTATCCTATCCTCTATCCTATCCTATCCTCTATCCTGTCCTATCCTATCCTCTATCCTCTCCTATCCTCTATCCTATCCTATCCTCTATCCTATCCTACCCTCTATCCTATCCTTTCGGATCCTCTATCGCATCCTATCCTCTATCCTATCCTATCCTCTATCCTATCCTATCCTTTATACTATCCTATCCTCTATCCTATCCTATCCTCTATCCTATCCTATCCTCTATCCTATCCTATCCTTTATACTATCCTATCCTCTATCCTATCCTATCCTCTATCCTATCCTATCCTCTATAATATCGTATCCTCTATCATATCCTATCCTCATTCCTATAATATCATCTGTCCTACCCTATCCTCTATCCTATCCAATCCACTATCCTATCCTCTATCGTATCCTATGCTCTATCCTATCCTATCCTCTATCCTATCCTATCCTCTATCGTATCCTATGGTCTATCCTATCCTATCCACTATCCTATCCTATCTTCTATCCTATCCTACCCTCTATCCTATCCTATCCTCTATCCTATCCTATACTCTATCCTATCCTATCCTCTATCCTATCCTATCCTCTATCCTATCCTATCCTCTATCTTATCCTATCCTCTATCCTATCCAATTCTCTATCCTATCCTCTATCCGATCCTATCTTCTATACTATCCTATCCTCTATCATATCCTATCCTCTATCCTATCCTATCCTCTATCCTATCTTATCCTCTATCTTATCCTATCGTCTATCCTATCATATCATCTATCCTATCCTATCTTCTATCCGATCTTATCCTCTATCCTATCCTATCCTCTATCCGATCCTATCCTCTATCCTATCCTATCCTCTATCCTATCCTATCCTCTATCCTATCCTATCCTCTATACTATCCTATCCTCTATCCTATCCCATCCTCTATCCTATCCTATCCTCTATCCTATCCAATCCCCTATCCTATCCTCTATCCTATCCTATCCTCTATCTTATCCTATCCTCTATCCTATCCTATCGTATCCTCTATCGTATCCTATCCTCTATCCTATCCTATACTCTATCCTATCCTATCCTCTATCCTATCCTATCCTCTATCCTATCCTATCCTCTATCTTATCCTATCCTCTATCCTATCCAATTCTCTATCCTATCCTCTATCCGATCCTATCTTCTATACTATCCTATCCTCTATCATATCCTATCCTCTATCCTATCCTATCCTCTATCCTATCTTATCCTCTATCTTATCCTATCCTCTATCCTATCCTTTCATCTATCCGATCTTATCCTCTATCTTATCCTATCCTCTATCCTATCCTATCATCTATCCTATCCTATCTTCTATCCTATCCTATCCTCTATCATATCCTATCCTCTATCCTATCCTATCCTCTATACTATCCTATCCTCTATCCTATCCTATCCTCTATCGTATCCTATCCTCTATCCTATCCTATCCTCTATCCTATCCTATCCTCTATACTATCCTATCCTCTATCCTATCCTATCCTCTGTCCTATCCTATCCTCTATAATATCGTATCCTCTATCATATCCTATCCTCATTCCTATAATATCATCTGTCCTATCCTATCCTCTATCCTATCCAATCCACTATCCTATCCGCTATCGTATCCTATGCTCTATCCTATCCTATCCTCTATCCTATCCTATCCTCTATCCTGTCCTATCCTATCCTCTATCCTATGCTATCCACTATCCTATCCTATCCTCTATCCTTTCCCATCCACTATCCTATTATATCCTCTATCGTATCCTATGCTCTATCCTATCCTATCCTCTATCCTATCCTATGTTCTATGCTATCATATCCTCTATCCTACCTATCCTCTATCTTATCCTATCCTCTATCCTATCCTATCCTCTATCCTATCCTATCCTCTGTCCTTTCCTATCCTCTATCCTATCCTATCCTGTATCCTATCCTATCCTCTATCCTATCCAATCCCCTATCATATCCTCTATCCCATCCTATCCTCTATCCTAACCTATCCTCTACCCTATTCTATCCTCTATCCTATCCTATCCTCTATGCTAACCTATCCTCTATCCTATCCTATTCTCTATCCTATTATATCCTATCCTGTACCGCCTCCTATCCTGTACCCGATCCAATCCCCTATCGTCTACCGTATCATATTCTCTATCCTATCCTCTATCCTATCCAATCCTCTGTCCTATCCTATCCTCTATAATATCGTATCCTCTATCATATCCTTTCCTCTTTCCTATAATATCATCTATCCTATCCTATCCTCTATCCTATCCTATCCTCTATCGTCTCCTATCATCTATCCTATCCCATCCCCTATGATATCCTCTATCCAATCCTATCCTCTATCCTATCCTATCCTCTATCCTATCCTATCCTCTATCCTATCCTATCCTCTATCCTATCCTATCCTCTATCTTATCCTATCCTCTATCCTATCCAATTCTCTATCCTATCCCCTATCCGATCCTATCTTCTATCCTATCCTATCCTCTATCATATCCTATCCTCTATCCTATCCTATCCTCTATCCTATCCTATCCTGTATCCTATCCTATCCTCTATCCTATCCAATCCCCTATCATATCCTCTATCCCATCCTATCCTCTATCCTAACCTATCCTCTACCCTATTCTATCCTCTATCCTATCCTATCCTCTATCCTAACCTATCCTCTATCCTATCCTATTCTCTATTCTATTATATCCTATCCTGTACCGCCTCCTATCCTGTATCCGATCCAATCCCCTATCGTCTACCGTATCATATTCTCTATCCTATCCTCTATCCTATCCAATCCTCTGTCCTATCCTATCCTCTATAATATCGTATCCTCTATCATATCCTTTCCTCTTTCCTATAATATCATCTATCCTATCCTATCCTCTATCCTATCCTATCCTCTATCGTCTCCTATCATCTATCCTATCCAATCCCCTATGATATCCTCTATCCAATCCTATCCTCTATCCTATCCTATCCTCTATCCTATCCTATCCTCTATCCTATCCTATCCTCTATCCTATCCTATCCTCTATATTATCCTATCCTCTATCCTATCCAATTCTCTATCCTATCCTCTATCCGATCCTATCTTCTATCCTATCCTATCCTCTATCATATCCTATCGTCTATCCTATCATATCCTCTATCTTATCCTATCCTCTATACTATCCTATACTCTATCCTATCCTATCCTCTATCCTATCCTATCCTCTATCATATCCTATCCTCTATCCTCTCCTATCCTCTATCCTATCCTATCCTCTATCCTATCCTACCCTCTATCCTATCCTTTCGGATCCTCTATCGCATCCTATCCTCTATCCTATCCTATCCTCTATCCTATCCTATCCTTTATACTATCCTATCCTCTATCCTATCCTATCCTCTATCCTATCCTATCCTCTATAATATCGTATCCTCTATCATATCCAATCCTCATTCCTATAATATCATCTGTCCTACCCTATCCTCTATCCTATCGAATCCACTATCCTATCCTCTATCGTATCCTATGCTCTATCCTATCCTATCCTCTATCCTATCCTATCCTCTATCCTGTCCTATCCTATCCTCTATCCTATGCTATCCTCTATCCTATCCTATCCTCTATCCTATCCTACCCTCTATCCTATCCTTTCGGATCCTCTATCGCATCCTATCCTCTATCCTATCCTATCCTCTATCCTATCCTATCCTCTATACTATCCTATCCTCTATCCTATCCTATCCTCTATCCTATCCTATCCTCTATAATATCGTATCCTCTATCATATCCCATCGTCATTCCTATAATATCATCTGTCCTATCCTATCCTCTATCCTATCCAATCCACTATCCTATCCTCTATCCTATCCAATCCCCTATCCTATCCTCTATCCTATGCTATCCTCTATCCTGTCCTATCCTCTATCCTTTCCTATCCTCTATCCTATTCTATCCTCTATCGTATCCTTTGCTCTATCCTATCCTATCCTCTATCCTATCCTATGCTCTATCCTATCATATCCTCTATATTATCCTTTCCTCTATCCTATCCTATCCTCTATCCTATCCTATCCTCTATGCTATCCTATCCTCTATAATATCGTATCCTCTATCATATCCTATCCTCATTCCTATAATATCATCTGTCCTATCCTATCCTCTATCCTATCCAATCCCCTATCCTATCCTCTATCGTATCCTATGCTCTATCCTATCCTATCCTCTATCCTATCCTATCTTCTATCCTATCCTATCCTCTATCGTATCCTATGCTGTATCCTATCCTCTCTTCTATCCTATCCTATCCTCTATCCTGTCCTATCCCATCCTCTATCCTATGCTATCCTCTATCCTATCCTATCCTCTATCCTTTCCTATTCTCTATAATATTATATCCTCTATCGTATCATATGCTCTATCCTATCCTATCCTCTATCCTTTCCTATCCTCTATCCTATTATATCCTCTATCGTATCCTCTGCTCTATCCTATCCTATACTCTATCCTATCCTATCCTCTATCCTATCCTATCCTCTATCATATCCTATCCTCAATCCTCTCCTATCCTCTATCCTATCCTATCCTCTATCCTATCCTACCCTCTATCCTATCCTTTCGGATCCTCTATCGCATCCTATCCTCTATCCTATCCTATCCTCTATCCTATCCTACCCTCTATCCTATCCTTTCGGATCCTCTATCGCATCCTATCCTCTATCCTATCCTATCCTCTATCCTATCCTATCCTTTATACTATCCTATCCTCTATCCTATCCTATCCTCTATCCTATCCTATCCTCTATAATATCGTATCCTCTATCATATCCTATCCTCATTCCTATAATATCATCTGTCCTACCCTATCCTCTATCCTATCCAATCCACTATCCTATCCTCTATCGTATCCTATGCTCTATCCTATCCTATCCTCTATCCTATCCTATCCTCTATCCTGTCCTATCCTATCCTCTATCCTATGCTATGCTCTATCCTATCCTATCCTCTATCCTATCCTACCCTCTATCCTATCCTTTCGGATCCTCTATCGCATCCTATCCTCTATCCTATCCTATCCTCTATCCTATCCTATCCTCTATCTTATCCTATCCTCTATCCTATCCAATTCTCTATCCTATCCTCTATCCGATCCTATCTTCTATCCTATCCTATCCTCTATCCTATGCTATCCTCTATCCTATCCTATCCTCTATCCTATCCTACCCTCTATCCTATCCTTTCGGATCCTCTATCATATCCTATCGTCTATCCTATCATATCCTCTATCTTATCCTATCCTCTATACTATCCTATACTCTATCCTATCCTATCCTCTATCCTATCCTATCCTCTATCATATCCTATCCTCTATCCTCTCCTATCCTCTATCCTATCCTATCCTCTATCCTATCCTACCCTCTATCCTATCCTTTCGGATCCTCTATCGCATCCTATCCTCTATCCTATCCTATCCTCTATAATATCGTATCCTCTATCATATCCCATCGTCATTCCTATAATATCATCTGTCCTATCCTATCCTCTATCCTATCCAATCCACTATCCTATCCTCTATCCTATCCAATCCCCTATCCTATCCTCTATCCTATGCTATCCTCTATCCTGTCCTATCCTCTATCCTTTCCTATCCTCTATCCTATTATATCCTCTATCGTATCCTTTGCTCTATCCTATCCTATCCCCTATCCTATCCTCTATCCTATGCTATCCTCTATCCTATCCTATCCTCTATGCTATCCTATCCTCTATAATATCGTATCCTCTATCATATCCTATCCTCATTCCTATAATATCATCTGTCCTATCCTATCCTCTATCCTATCCAATCCCCTATCCTATCCTCTATCGTATCCTATGCTCTATCCTATCCTATCCTCTATCCTATCCTATCCTCTATCCTATCCTATCCTCTATCGTATCCTATGCTCTATCCTATCCTATCTTCTATCCTATCCTATCCTCTATCCTGTCCTATCCTATCCTCTATCCTATGCTATCCTCTATCCTATCCTATCCTCTATCCTTTCCTATTCTCTATAATATTATATCCTCTATCGTATCATATGCTCTATCCTATCCTATCCTCTATCCTTTCCTATTCTCTATAATATTATATCCTCTATCGTATCATATGCTCTATCCTATCCTATCCTCTATCCTTTCCTATCCTCTATCCTATTATATCCTCTATCGTATCATCTGCTCTATCCTATCCTATACTCTATCCTATCCTATCCTCTATCCTATCCTATCCTCTATCATATCCTATCCTCAATCCTCTCCTATCCTCTATCCTATCCTATCCTCTATCCTATCCTACCCTCTATCCTATCCTTTCGGATCCTCTATCGCATCCTATCCTCTATCCTATCCTATCCTCTATCCTATCCTATCCTTTATACTATCCTATCCTCTATCCTATCCTATCCTCTATCCTATCCTATCCTCTATAATATCGTATCCTCTATCATATCCTATCCTCATTCCTATAATATCATCTGTCCTACCATATCCTCTATCCTATCCAATCCACTATCCTATCCTCTATCGTATCCTATGCTCTATCCTATCCTATCCTCTATCCTATCCTATCCTCTATCCTGTCCTATCCTATCCTCTATCCTATGCTATCCTCTATCCTATCCTATCCTCTATCCTATCCTACCCTCTATCCTATCCTTTCGGATCCTCTATCGCATCCTATCCTCTATCCTATCCTATCCTCTATCCTATCCTATCCTCTATCTTATCCTATCCTCTATCCTATCCAATTCTCTATCCTATCCTCTATCCGATCCTATCTTCTATCCTATCCTATCCTCTATCCTATGCTATCCTCTATCCTATCCTATCCTCTATCCTATCCTACCCTCTATCCTATCCTTTCGGATCCTCTATCATATCCTATCGTCTATCCTATCATATCCTCTATCTTATCCTATCCTCTATACTATCCTATACTCTATCCTATCCTATCCTCTATCCTATCCTATCCTCTATCATATCCTATCCTCTATCCTCTCCTATCCTCTATCCTATCCTATCCTCTATCCTATCCTACCCTCTATCCTATCCTTTCGGATCCTCTATCGCATCCTATCCTCTATCCTATCCTATCCTCTATCCTATCCTATCCTTTATACTATCCTATCCTCTATCCTATCCTATCCTCTATCCTATCCTATCCTCTATAATATCGTATCCTCTATCATATCCTATCCTCATTCCTATAATATCATCTGTCCTACCTTATCCTCTATCCTATCGAATCCACTATCCTATCCTCTATCGTATCCTATGCTCTATCCTATCCTATCCTCTATCCTATCCTATCCTCTATCCTGTCCTATCCTATCCTCTATCCTATGCTATCCTCTATCCTATCCTACCCTCTATCCTATCCTACCCTCTATCCTATCCTTTCGGATCCTCTATCGCATCCTATCCTCTATCCTATCCTATCCTCTATCCTATCCTATCCTCTATACTATCCTATCCTCTATCCTATCCTATCCTCTATCCTATCCTATCCTCTATAATATCGTATCCTCTATCATATCCCATCGTCATTCCTATAATATCATCTGTCCTATCCTATCCTCTATCCTATCCAATCCACTATCCTATCCTCTATCCTATCCAATCCCCTATCCTATCCTCTATCCTATGCTATCCTCTATCCTGTCCTATCCTCTATCCTTTCCTATCCTCTATCCTATTATATCCTCTATCGTATCCTTTGCTCTATCCTATCCAATCCCCTATCCTATCCTATGCTCTATCCTATCATATCCTCTATATTATCCTTTCCTCTATCCTATCCTATCCTCTATCCTATCCTATCCTCTATGCTATCCTATCCTCTATCATATCCTATCCTCTATCCTATCCTATCCTCTATCCTATCCTATCCTCTATCCTATCCTACCCTCTATCCTATCCTTTCGTATCCTCTATCGCATCCTATCCTTTCGTATCCTCTATCGCATCCTATCCTCTATCCTATCCTATCCTCTATCCTATCCTATCCTCTATAATATCGTATCCTCTATCATATCCTATCCTCATTCCTATAATATCATCTGTCCTATCCTATCCTCTATCCTATCCAATCCCCTATCCTATCCTGTATCCTATCCTATCCTCTATCCTATCCTATCCTCTATCCTATCCTATCCTCTATCCTATCCTATCCTCTATCGTATCCTATGCTCTATCCTATCCTATCTTCTATCCTATCCAATCCTCTATCCTGTCCTATCCTATCCTCTATCCTATGCTATCCTCTATCCTATCCTATCCTCTATCCTTTCCTATCCTCTATCCTATTATATCCTCTATCGTATCCTATGCTCTATCCTATCCTATCCTCTATCCTTTCCTATCCTCTATCCTATTATATCCTCTATCGTATCCTATGCTCTATCCTATCCTATCCTGTATCCTATCCTATGCTCTATCCTATCCTATCCACTAACCTATCCTATCATCTATCCTATCCTATCCTCTATCCTATCCTATCCTCTACCCTATCGTATCCTCTATCCTATCCTATCCTCTATCGTATCCTATCCTCTATCCTATCCTATCCTCTATCCTATCCTATCCTCTATACTATCCTATCCTGTATCCTATCCTATCCTCTATACTATCCTATCCTCTATAATATCGTATCCTCTATCATATCCTATCCTCAATCCTATAATATCATCTGTCCTATCCTATCCTCTATCCTATCCAATCCACTATCCTATCCGCTATCGTATCCTATGCTCTATCCTATCCTACCCTCTATCCTATCCTATCCTCTATCCTGTCCTATCCTATCCTCTATCCTATGCTATCCACTATCCTATCCTATCCTCTATCCTTTCCCATCCTCTATCCTATCCTATCCTCTATCGTATCCTATGCTCTATCCTATCCTATCTTCTATCCTATCCTATCCTCTATCCTGTCCTATCCTATCCTCTATCCTATGCTATCCTCTATCCTATCCTATCCTCTATCCTTTCCTATCCTCTATCCTATTATATCCTCTATCGTATCCTATGCTCTATCCTATCCTACCCTCTATCCTTTCCTATCCTCTATCCTATTATATCCTCTATCGTATCATCTGCTCTATCCTATCCTATCCTCTATCGTATCATCTGCTCTATCCTATCCTATCCTCTATCCTATCCTATGCTCTATCCTATCCTATCCACTAACCTAACCTATAATCTATCATATCCTATCCTCTATCCAATCCTATCCTCTATCCTATCCTATCCTCTATCCTATCCTATCCTCTATCCTATCCTATCCTCTATCTTATCCTATCCTCTATCCTATCCAATTCTCTATCCTATCCTCTATCCTATCCTATCTTCTATCCTATCCTATCCTCTATCATATCCTATCGTCTATCCTATCATATCCTCTATCTTATCCTATCCTCTATACTATCCTATACTCTATCCTATCCTATCCTCTATCCTATCCTATCCTCTATCATATCCTCTCCTCTATCCTCTCCTATCCTCTATCCTATCCTATCCTCTATCCTATCCTACCCTCTATCCTATCCTTTCGGATCCTCTATCGCATCCTATCCTCTATCCTATCCTATCCTCTATCCTATCCTATCCTTTATACTATCCTATCCTCTATCCTATCCTATCCTCTATCCTATCCTATCCTCTATAATATCGTATCCTCTATCATATCCTATCCTCATTCCTGTAATATCATCTGTCCTACCCTATCCTCTATCCTATCCAATCCACTATCCTATCCTCTATCGTATCCTATGCTCTATCCTATCCTATCCTCTATCCTATCCTATCCTCTATCCTGTCCTATCCTATCCTCTATCCTATGCTATCCTCTATCCTATCCTATCCTCTATCCTATCCTACCCTCTATCCTATCCTTTCGGATCCTCTATCGCATCCTATCCTCTATCCTATCCTATCCTCTATCCTATCCTATCCTCTATACTATCCTATCCTCTATCCTATCCTATCCTCTATCCTATCCTATCCTCTATAATATCGTATCCTCTATCATATCCTATCGTCATTCCTATAATATCATCTGTCCTATCCTATCCTCTATCCTATCCAATCCACTATCCTATCCTCTATCCTATCCAATCCCCTATCCTATCCTATGCTCTATCCTATCCTATCCTCTATCCTTTCCTATCCTCTATCCTATTATATCCTCTATCGTATCCTATGCTCTATCCTATCCTATCCTCTATCCTATCCTATGCTCTATCCTATCCTATCCACTAACCTATCCTATCATCTATCCTATCCTATCCTCTATCCTATCCTATCCTCTACCCTATCCTATCCTCTATCCTATCCTATCCTCTATCGTATCCTATCCTCTATCCTATCCAATTCTCTATCCTATCCTCTATCCTATCCTATCTTCTATCCTATCCTATCCTCTATCATATCCTATCGTCTATCCTATCATATCCTCTATCTTATCCTATCCTCTATACTATCCTATACTCTATCCTATCCTATCCTCTATCCTATCCTATCCTCTATCATATCCTATCCTCTATCCTCTCCTATCCTCTATCCTATCCTATCCTCTATCCTATCCTACCCTCTATCCTATCCTTTCGGATCCTCTATCGCATCCTATCCTCTATCCTATCCTATCCTCTATCCTATCCTATCCTTTATACTATCCTATCCTCTATCCTATCCTATCCTCTATCCTATCCTATCCTCTATCCTATCCTATCCTTTATACTATCCTATCCTCTATCCTATCCTATCCTCTATCCTATCCTATCCTCTATCCTATCCTATCCTCTATAATATCGTATCCTCTATCATATCCTATCCTCATTCCTATAATATCATCTGTCCTACCCTATCCTCTATCCTATCCAATCCACTATCCTATCCTCTATCGTATCCTATGCTCTATCCTATCCTATCCTCTATCCTATCCTATCCTCTATCCTGTCCTATCCTATCCTCTATCCTATGCTATCCTCTATCCTATCCTATCCTCTATCCTATCCTACCCTCTATCCTATCCTTTCGGATCCTCTATCGCATCCTATCCTCTATCCTATCCTATCCTCTATCCTATCCTATCCTCTATACTATCCTATCCTCTATCCTATCCTATCCTCTATCCTATCCTATCCTCTATAATATCGTATCCTCTATCATATCCTATCGTCATTCCTATAATATCATCTGTCCTATCCTATCCTCTATCCTATCCAATCCACTATCCTATCCTCTATCCTATCCAATCCCCTATCCTATCCTATGCTCTATCCTATCCTATCCTCTATCCTTTCCTATCCTCTATCCTATTATATCCTCTATCGTATCCTATGCTCTATCCTATCCTATCCTCTATCCTATCCTATCCTCTATCCTGTCCTATCCTATCCTCTATCCTATGCTATCCTCTATCCTATCCTATCCTCTATCCTATCCTACCCTCTATCCTATCCTTTCGGATCCTCTATCGCATCCTATCCTCTATCCTATCCTATCCTCTATCCTATCCTATCCTCTATAATATCCTATCCTCTATCCTATCCTATCCTCTATACTATCCTATCCTCTATAATATCGTATCCTCTATCATATCCTATCCTCATTCCTATAATATCATCTGTCCTATCCTATCCTCTATCCTATCCAATCCACTATCCTATCCGCTATCGTATCCTATGCTCTATCCTATCCTACCCTCTATCCTATCCTATCCTCTATCCTGTCCTATCCTATCCTCTATCCTATCCAATTCTCTATCCTATCCTCTATCCTATCCTATCTTCTATCCTATCCTATCCTCTATCATATCCTATCGTCTATCCTATCATATCCTCTATCTTATCCTATCCTCTATACTATCCTATACTATCCTATCCTATCCTCTATCCTATCCTATCCTCTATCATATCCTATCCTCTATCCTCTCCTATCCTCTATCCTATCCTATCCTCTATCCTATCCTACCCTCTATCCTATCCTTTCGGATCCTCTATCGCATCCTATCCTCTATCCTATCCTATCCTCTATCCTATCCTATCCTTTATACTATCCTATCCTCTATCCTATCCTATCCTCTATCATATCCTATCCTCTATAATATCGTATCCTCTATCATATCCTATCCTCATTCCAATAATATCATCTGTCCTACCCTATCCTCTATCCTATCCAATCCACTATCCTATCCTCTATCGTATCCTATGCTCTATCCTATCCTATCCTCTATCCTATCCTATCCTCTATCCTATCCTATCCTATCCTCTATCTTAACCTATCCTCTATCCTATCCTATTCTCCATCCTATCCTATCCTATCATCTACCGCCACCTATCCTCTATCCGATCCAATCCCCTATCGTCTACCCTATCATATTCTCTATCCTATCCAATCCTCTATCCTATCCGATCCTATCCTCTATCCTATCCTATCCTCTATCCTATCCTATCCTCTATCCTATCCTATCCTCTATCCTATCCTATCCTCTATCCTATCCTATCCTATCCTCTATCCTATCCTATCCTCTATCCAATCCTATCGTATCCTCTATCGTATCCTATCCTCTATCCTATCCTATCCTCTATCCTATCCTATCCTCTATCCTTTCCTATCCTCTATCCTATCCTATCCTGTATCCTATCCTATCCTCTATCCTATCCAATCCCCTATCATATCCTCTATCCGATCCTATCCTCTATCCTAACCTCTCCTCTACCCTATTCTATCCTCTATCCTATCCTATCCTCTATCCTAACCTATCCTCTATCCTATCCTATTCTCTATCCTATTATATCCTATCCTGTACCGCCTCCTATCCTGTATCCGATCCAATCCCCTATCGTCTACCGTATCATATTCTCTATCCTATCCTCTATCCTATCCAATCCTCTGTCCTATCCTACCCTCTATAATATCGTATCCTCTATCATATCCTTTCCTCTTTCCTATAATATCATCTATCCTATCCTATCCTCTATCCTATCCTATCCTCTATCGTCTCCTATCATCTATCCTATCCAATCTCCTATGATATCCTCTATCCAATCCTATCCTCTATCCTATCCTATCCTCTATCCTATCCTATCCTCTATCCTATCCTATCCTCTATCCTATCCTATCCTCTATCCTATCCTATCCTCTATCCTATCCTATCCTCTATCCTATCCTAACCTCTATCCTATCCTATCGTATCCTCTATCGTATCCTATCCTCTATCTTATCCTATCCTATCCTCTATCCTATCCTATCGTATCCTCTATCGTATCCTATCCTCTGTCTTATCCTATCGTATCCTCTATCGTATCCTATCCTCTATCCTATCCTATCCTCTATCCTATCCTACCCTCTATCCTATCCAATCGCCTATCCTACCCTCTATCCTATCCTATCCTCTATCCTATCCTATCCTCTATCCTTTCCTATCCTCTATCCTATCCTATCCTGTATCCTATCCTATCCTCTATCCTATCCAATCCCCTATCATATCCTCTATCCGATCCTATCCTCTATCCTAACCTCTCCTCTACCCTATTCTATCCTCTATCCTATCCTATCCTCTATCCTAACCTATCCTCTATCCTATCCTATTCTCTATCCTATTATATCCTATCCTGTACCGCCTCCTATCCTGTATCCGATCCAATCCCCTATCGTCTACCGTATCATATTCTCTATCCTATCCTCTATCCTATCCAATCCTCTGTCCTATCCTACCCTCTATAATATCGTATCCTCTATCATATCCTTTCCTCTTTCCTATAATATCATCTATCCTATCCTATCCTCTATCCTATCCTATCCTCTATCGTCTCCTATCATCTATCCTATCCAATCTCCTATGATATCCTCTATCCAATCCTATCCTCTATCCTATCCTATCCTCTATCCTATCCTATCCTCTATCCTATCCTATCCTCTATCCTATCCTATCCTCTATCCTATCCTATCCTCTATCCTATCCTATCCTCTATCCTATCCTAACCTCTATCCTATCCTATCGTATCCTCTATCGTATCCTATCCTCTATCTTATCCTATCCTATCCTCTATCCTATCCTATCGTATCCTCTATCGTATCCTATCCTCTGTCTTATCCTATCGTATCCTCTATCGTATCCTATCCTCTATCCTATCCTATCCTCTATCCTATCCTACCCTCTATCCTATCCAATCGCCTATCCTACCCTCTATCCTATCCTATCCTCTATCCTATCCTATCCTCTATCCTTTCCTATCCTCTATCCTATCCTATCCTGTATCCTATCCTATCCTCTATCCTATCCAATCCCCTATCATATCCTCTATCCGATCCTATCCTCTATCCTAACCTCTCCTCTACCCTATTCTATCCTCTATCCTATCCTATCCTCTATCCTAACCTATCCTCTATCCTATCCTATTCTCTATCCTATTATATCCTATCCTGTACCGCCTCCTATCCTGTATCCGATCCAATCCCCTATCGTCTACCGTATCATATTCTCTATCCTATCCTCTATCCTATCCAATCCTCTGTCCTATCCTATCCTCTATAATATCGTATCCTCTATCATATCCTTTCCTCTTTCCTATAATATCATCTATCCTATCCTATCCTCTATCCTATCCTATCCTCTATCGTCTCCTATCATCTATCCTATCCAATCTCCTATGATATCCTCTATCCAATCCTATCCTCTATCCTATCCTATCCTCTATCCTATCCTATCCTCTATCCTATCCTATCCTCTATCCTATCCTATCGTATCCTCTATCGTATCCTATCCTCTATCTTATCCTATCCTATCCTCTATCCTATCCTATCCTATCCTCTATCCTATCCTATCCTCTATCCTACCCTATCGTATCCTCTATCGTATCCTATCCTCTATCCTATCCTATCCTCTATCCTATCCTATCCTCTATCCTTTCCTATCCTCTATCCTATCCTATCCTGTATCCTATCCTATCCTCTATCCTATCCAATCCCCTATCATATCCTCTATCCGATCCTATCCTCTATCCTAACCTCTCCTCTACCCTATTCTATCCTCTATCCTATCCTATCCTCTATCCTAACCTATCCTCTATCCTATCCTATTCTCTATCCTATTATATCCTATCCTGTACCGCCTCCTATCCTGTATCCGATCCAATCCCCTATCGTCTACCGTATCATATTCTCTATCCTATCCTCTATCCTATCCAATCCTCTGTCCTATCCTACCCTCTATAATATCGTATCCTCTATCATATCCTTTCCTCTTTCCTATAATATCATCTATCCTATCCTATCCTCTATCCTATCCTATCCTCTATCGTCTCCTATCATCTATCCTATCCAATCTCCTATGATATCCTCTATCCAATCCTATCCTCTATCCTATCCTATCCTCTATCCTATCCTATCCTCTATCCTATCCTATCCTCTATCCTATCCTATCCTCTATCCTTTCCTATCCTCTATCCTATCCTATCCTCTATCCTATCCTAACCTCTATCCTATCCTATCGTATCCTCTATCGTATCCTATCCTCAATCTTATCCTATCCTATCCTCTATCCTATCCTATCGTATCCTCTATCGTATCCTATCCTCTATCTTATCCTATCGTATCCTCTATCGTATCCTATCCTCTATCCTATCCTATCCTCTATCCTATCCTACCCTCTATCCTATCCAATCCCCTATCCTATCCTCTATCCTATCCTATCCTCTATCCTATCCTATCCTCTATCCTATCCTATCCTCTATCCTTTCCTATCCTCTATCCTATCCTATCCTGTATCCTATCCTATCCTCTATCCTATCCAATCCCCTATCATATCCTCTATCCGATCCTATCCTCTATCCTAACCTCTCCTCTACCCTATTCTATCCTCTATCCTATCCTATCCTCTATCCTAACCTATCCTCTATCCTATCCTATTCTCTATCCTATTATATCCTATCCTGTACCGCCTCCTATCCTGTATCCGATCCAATCCCCTATCGTCTACCGTATCATATTCTCTATCCTATCCTCTATCCTATCCAATCCTCTGTCCTATCCTATCCTCTATAATATCGTATCCTCTATCATATCCTTTCCTCTTTCCTATAATATCATCTATCCTATCCTATCCTCTATCCTATCCTATCCTCTATCGTCTCCTATCATCTATCCTATCCAATCTCCTATGATATCCTCTATCCAATCCTATCCTCTATCCTATCCTATCCTCTATCCTATCCTATCCTCTATCCTATCCTATCCTCTATCCTATCCTATCGTATCCTCTATCGTATCCTATCCTCTATCTTATCCTATCCTATCCTCTATCCTATCCTATCCTATCCTCTATCCTATCCTATCCTCTATCCTACCCTATCGTATCCTCTATCGTATCCTATCCTCTATCCTATCCTATCCTCTATCCTATCCTATCCTCTATCCTTTCCTATCCTCTATCCTATCCTATCCTGTATCCTATCCTATCCTCTATCCTATCCAATCCCCTATCATATCCTCTATCCGATCCTATCCTCTATCCTAACCTCTCCTCTACCCTATTCTATCCTCTATCCTATCCTATCCTCTATCCTAACCTATCCTCTATCCTATCCTATTCTCTATCCTATTATATCCTATCCTGTACCGCCTCCTATCCCGTATCCGATCCAATCCCCTATCGTCTACCGTATCATATTCTCTATCCTATCCTCTATCCTATCCAATCCTCTGTCCTATCCTATCCTCTATAATATCGTATCCTCTATCATATCCTTTCCTCTTTCCTATAATATCATCTATCCTATCCTATCCTCTATCCTATCCTATCCTCTATCGTCTCCTATCATCTATCCTATCCAATCTCCTATGATATCCTCTATCCAATCCTATCCTCTATCCTATCCTATCCTCTATCCTATCCTATCCTCTATCCTATCCTATCCTCTCTCCTATCCTATCCTCTATCCTATCCTATCCTCTATCCTATCCTATCGTATCCTCTATCGTATCCTATCCTCTATCTTATCCTATCCTATCCTCTATCCTATCCTATCGTATCCTCTATCGTATCCTATCCTCTATCTTATCCTATCGTATCCTCTATCGTATCCTATCCTCTATCCTATCCTATCCTCTATCCTATCCTATCCTCTATCCTATCCAATCCCCTATCCTATCCTCTATCCTATCCTATCGTATCCTCTATCGTATCCTATCCTCTATCTTATCCTATCGTATCCTCTATCGTATCCTATCCTCTATCCTATCCTATCCTCTATCCTATCCTATCCTCTATCCTATCCAATCCCCTATCCTATCCTCTATCCTATCCTATCCTCTATCCTATCCTATCCTCTATCCTATCCTATCCTCTATCCTTTCCTATCCTCTATCCTATCCTATCCTGTATCCTATCCTATCCTCTATCCTATCCAATCCCCTATCATATCCTCTATCCGATCCTATCCTCTATCCTATCCTATCCTCTATCCTATCCTATCCTATCCTCTATCCTATCCTATCCTCTATCCTATCCTATCGTATCCTCTATCGTATCCTATCCTCTATCCTATCCTATCCTCTATCCTATCCTATCCTCTATCCTTTCCTATCCTCTATCCTATCCTATCCTGTATCCTAACCTATTCTCTATCCTATTATATCCTATCCTGTACCGCCTCCTATCCTGTATCCGATCCAATCCCCTATCGTCTACCGTATCATATTCTCTATCCTATCCTCTATCCTATCCAATCCTCTGTCCTATCCTATCCTCGATAATATCGTATCCTCTATCATATCCTTTCCTCTTTCCTATAATATCATCTATCCTATCCTATCCTCTATCCTATCCTATCCTCTATCGTCTCCTATCATCTATCCTATCCAATCTCCTATGATATCCTCTATCCTATCCTATCCTCTATCCTATCCTATCCTCTATCCTATCCTATCCTCTATCCTATCCTATCCTCTATCCTATCCTATCCTATCCTCTATCTTAACCTATCCTCTATCCTATCCTATTCTCCATCCTATCTTATCCTATCCTCTACCGCCACCTATCCTCTATCCGATCCAATCCCCTATCGTCTACCCTATCATATTCTCTATCCTATCCAATCCTCTATCCTATCCGATCTACTATCATATCCTATCCTCTATCCTATCCTATCCTCTATCCTATCCTATCCTCTATCCTATCCTATCCTCTATCCTATCCTATCCTCTATCCTATCCTATCCTCTATCCTATCCTATCCTCTATCCTATCCTATCCTCTATCCTATCCTATCCTCTATCCTATCCTATCGTATCCTCTATCGTATCCTATCCTCTATCCTATCCTATCCTCTATCCTATCCTATCCTCTATCCTTTCCTATCCTCTATCCTATCCTATCCTGTATCCTATCCTATCCTCTATCCTATCCAATCCCCTATCATAGCCTCTATCCGATCCTATCCTCTATCCTAACCTCTCCTCTACCCTATTCTATCCTCTATCCTATCCTATCCTCTATCCTAACCTATCCTCTATCCTATCCTATTCTCTATCCTATTATATCCTATCCTGTACCGCCTCCTATCCTGTATCCGATCCAATCCCCTATCGTCTACCGTATCATATTCTCTATCCTATCCTCTATCCTATCCAATCCTCTGTCCTATCCTACCCTCTATAATATCGTATCCTCTATCATATCCTTTCCTCTTTCCTATAATATCATCTATCCTATCCTATCCTCTATTTTATCCTATCCTCTATCGTCTCCTATCATCTATCCTATCCAATCTCCTATGATATCCTCTATCCAATCCTATAATCTATCCTATCCTATCCTCTATCCTATCCTATCCTCTATCCTATCCTATCCTCTATCCTATCCTATCCTCTATCCTATCCTATCCTCTATCCTATCCTAACCTCTATCCTATCCTATCGTATCCTCTATCGTATCCTATCCTCTATCTTATCCTATCCTATCCTCTATCCTATCCTATCGTATCCTCTATCGTATCCTATCCTCTATCTTATCCTATCGTATCCTCTATCGTATCCTATCCTCTATCCTATCCTATCCTCTATCCTATCCTACCCTCTATCCTATCCAATCCCCTATCCTATCCTCTATCCTATCCTATCCTCTATCCTATCCTATCCTCTATCCTATCCTATCCTCTATCCTATCCTATCCTCTATCCTTTCCTATCCTCTATCCTATCCTATCCTGTATCCTATCCTATCCTCTATCCTATCCAATCCCCTATCATATCCTCTATCCGATCCTATCCTCTATCCTAACCTCTCCTCTACCCTATTCTATCCTCTATCCTATCCTATCCTCTATCCTAACCTATCCTCTATCCTATCCTATTCTCTATCCTATTATATCCTATCCTGTACCGCCTCCTATCCTGTATCCGATCCAATCCCCTATCGTCTACCGTATCATATTCTCTATCCTATCCTCTATCCTATCCAATCCTCTGTCCTATCCTATCCTCTATAATATCGTATCCTCTATCATATCCTTTCCTCTTTCCTATAATATCATCTATCCTATCCTATCCTCTATCCTATCCTATCCTCTATCGTCTCCTATCATCTATCCTATCCAATCTCCTATGATATCCTCTATCCAATCCTATCCTCTATCCTATCCTATCCTCTATCCTATCCTATCCTCTATCCTATCCTATCCTCTATCCTATCCTATCCTCTATCCTATCCTATCCTCTATCCTATCCTATCCTCTATCCTATCCTATCCACTATCCTATCCTATCGTATCCTCTATCGTATCCTATCCTCTATCTTATCCTATCCTATCCTCTATCCTATCCTATCGTATCCTCTATCGTATCCTATCCTCTATCTTATCCTATCGTATCCTCTATCGTATCCTATCCTCTATCCTATCCTATCCTCTATCCTATCCTATCCTCTATCCTATCCAATCCCCTATTCTATCCTCTATCCTATCCTATCCTCTATCCTATCCTATCCTCTATCCTATCCTATCCTCTATCCTTTCCTATCCTCTATCCTATCCTATCCTGTATCCTATCCTATCCTCTATCCTATCCAATCCCCTATCATATCCTCTATCCGATCCTATCCTCTATCCTATCCTATCCTCTATCCTATCCTATCCTATCCTCTATCCTATCCTATCCTCTATCCTATCCTATCGTATCCTCTATCGTATCCTATCCTCTATCCTATCCTATCCTCTATCCTATCCTATCCTCTATCCTTTCCTATCCTCTATCCTATCCTATCCTGTATCCTATCCTATCCTCTATCCTATCCAATCCCCTATCATATCCTCTATCCGATCCTATCCTCTATCCTAACCTCTCCTCTACCCTATTCTATCCTCTATCCTATCCTATCCTCTATCCTAACCTATCCTCTATCCTATCCTATTCTCTATCCTATTATATCCTATCCTGTACCGCCTCCTATCCTGTATCCGATCCAATCCCCTATCGTCTACCGTATCATATTCTCTATCCTATCCTCTATCCTATCCAATCCTCTGTCCTATCCTATCCTCTATAATATCGTATCCTCTATCATATCATTTCCTCTTTCCTATAATATCATCTATCCTATCCTATCCTCTATCCTATCCTATCCTCTATCGTCTCCTATCATCTATCCTATCCAATCTCCTATGATATCCTCTATCCAATCCTATCCTCTATCCTATCCTATCCTCTATCCTAACCTATCCTCTATCCTATCCTATTCTCTATCCTATTATATCCTATCCTGTACCGCCTCCTATCCTGTATCCGATCCAATCCCCTATCGTCTACCGTATCATATTCTCTATCCTATCCTCTATCCTATCCAATCCTCTGTCCTATCCTATCCTCTATAATATCCTATCCTCTATCATATCCTTTCCTCTTTCCTATAATATCATCTATCCTATCCTATCCTCTATCCTATCCTATCCTCTATCGTCTCCTATCATCTATCCTATCCAATCTCCTATGATATCCTCTATCCAATCCTATCCTCTATCCTATCCTATCCTCTATCCTATCCTATCCTCTATCCTATCCTATCCTCTATCCTATCCTATCCTCTATCCTATCCTATCCTCTATCCTATCCTATCCTCTATCCTATCCTATCCTCTATCCTATCCTATCCTCTATCCTATCCTATCCTCTATCCTATCCTATCGTATCCTCTATCGTATCCTATCCTCTATCTTATCCTATCCTATCCTCTATCCTATCCTATCGTATCCTCTATCGTATCCTATCCTCTATCTTATCCTATCGTATCCTCTATCGTATCCTATCCTCTATCCTATCCTATCCTCTATCCTATCCTATCCTCTATCCTATCCAATCCCCTATCCTATCCTCTATCCTATCCTATCGTATCCTCTATCGTATCCTATCCTCTATCTTATCCTATCGTATCCTCTATCGTATCCTATCCTCTATCCTATCCTATCCTCTATCCTATCCTATCCTCTATCCTATCCAATCCCCTATCCTATCCTCTATCCTATCCTATCCTCTATCCTATCCTATCCTCTATCCTATCCTATCCTCTATCCTTTCCTATCCTCTATCCTATCCTATCCTGTATCCTATCCTATCCTCTATCCTATCCAATCCCCTATCATATCCTCTATCCGATCCTATCCTCTATCCTATCCTATCCTCTATCCTATCCTATCCTATCCTCTATCCTATCGTATCCTCTATCCTATCCTATCGTATCCTCTATCGTATCCTATCCTCTATCCTATCCTATCCTCTATCCTATCCTATCCTCTATCCTTTCCTATCCTCTATCCTATCCTATCCTGTATCCTATCCTATCCTCTATCCTATCCAATCCCCTATCATATCCTCTATCCGATCCTATCCTCTATCCTAACCTCTCCTCTACCCTATTCTATCCTCTATCCTATCCTATCCTCTATCCTAACCTATCCTCTATCCTATCCTATTCTCTATCCTATTATATCCTATCCTGTACCGCCTCCTATCCTGTATCCGATCCAATCCCCTATCGTCTACCGTATCATATTCTCTATCCTATCCTCTATCCTATCCAATCCTCTGTCCTATCCTATCCTCTATAATATCGTATCCTCTATCATATCCTTTCCTCTTTCCTATAATATCATCTATCCTATCCTATACTCTATCCTACCCTATCCTCTATCGTCTCCTATCATCTATCCTATCCAATCTCCTATGATATCCTCTATCCAATCCTATCCTCTATCCTATCCTATCCTCTATCCTATCCTATCCTCTATCCTATCCTATCCTCTATCCTTTCCTATCCTCTATCCTATCCTATCCTGTATCCTATCCTATCCTCTATCCTATCCAATCCCCTATCATATCCTCTATCCGATCCTATCCTCTATCCTAACCTCTCCTCTACCCTATTCTATCCTCTATCCTATCCTATCCTCTATCCTAACCTATCCTCTATCCTATCCTATTCTCTATCCTACTATATCCTATCCTGTACCGCCTCCTATCCTGTATCCGATCCAATCCCCTATCGTCTACCGTATCATATTCTCTATCCTATCCTCTATCGTATCCTATCCTCTATCCTATCCTATCCTCTATCCTATCCTATCCTCTATCCTATCCAATCCCCTATCCTATCCTCTATCCTATCCTATCCTCTATCCTATCCTATCCTCTATCCTATCCTATCCTCTATCCTTTCCTATCCTCTATCCTTTCCTATCCTCTATCCTATCCTATCCTGTATCCTATCCTATCCTCTATCCTATCCAATCCCCTATCATATCCTCTATCCGATCCTATCCTCTATCCTATCCTATCCTCTATCCTATCCTATCCTATCCTCTATCCTATCGTATCCTCTATCCTATCCTATCGTATCCTCTATCGTATCCTATCCTCTATCCTATCCTATCCTCTATCCTATCCTATCCTCTATCCTTTCCTATCCTCTATCCTATCCTATCCTGTATCCTATCCTATCCTCTATCCTATCCAATCCCCTATCATATCCTCCATCCGATCCTATCCTCTATCCTAACCTCTCCTCTACCCTATTCTATCCTCTATCCTATCCTATCCTCTATCCTAACCTATCCTCTATCCTAACCTATTCTCTATCCTATTATATCCTATCCTGTACCGCCTCCTATCCTGTATCCGATCCAATCCCCTATCGTCTACCGTATCATATTCTCTATCCTATCCTCTATCCTATCCAATCCTCTGTCCTATCCTATCCTCTATA
The DNA here is from genome assembly GCF_050948215.1 of Halictus rubicundus. NCBI lineage: Eukaryota > Metazoa > Arthropoda > Insecta > Hymenoptera > Halictidae > Halictus > Halictus rubicundus. Next base: position 84,164 of record NW_027488966.1, on the reverse strand, counting down.
ATATCGTATCCTCTATCATATCCTTTCCTCTTTCCTATAATATCATCTATCCTATCCTATACTCTATCCTACCCTATCCTCTATCGTCTCCTATCATCTATCCTATCCAATCTCCTATGATATCCTCTATCCAATCCTATCCTCTATCCTATCCTATCCTCTATCCTATCCTATCCTCTATCCTATCCTATCCTCTATCCTTTCCTATCCTCTATCCTATCCTATCCTGTATCCTATCCTATCCTCTATCCTATCCAATCCCCTATCATATCCTCTATCCGATCCTATCGTCTATCCTAACCTCTCCTCTACCCTATTCTATCCTCTATCCTATCCTATCCTCTATCCTAACCTATCCTCTATCCTATCCTATTCTCTATCCTACTATATCCTATCCTGTACCGCCTCCTATCCTGTATCCGATCCAATCCCCTATCGTCTACCGTATCATATTCTCTATCCTATCCTCTATCCTATCCAATCCTCTGTCCTATCCTATCCTCTATAATATCGTATCCTCTATCATATCCTTTCCTCTTTCCTATAATATCATCTATCCTATCCTATCCTCTATCCTATCCTATCCTCTATCGTCTCCTATCATCTATCCTATCCAATCTCCTATGATATCCTCTATCCAATCCTATCCTCTATCCTATCCTATCCTCTATCCTATCCTATCCTCTATCCTATCCTATCCTCTATCCTATCCTATCCTCTATCATATCCTATCCTCTATCCTATCCTATCCTCTATCCTATCCTATCCTCTATCCTATCCTATCGTATCCTCTATCGTATCCTATCCTCTATCTTATCCTATCCTATCCTCTATCCTATCCTATCGTATCCTCTATCGTATCCTATCCTCTATCTTATCCTATCGTATCCTCTATCGTATCCTATCCTCTATCCTATCCTATCCTCTATCCTATCCTATCCTCTATCCTATCCAATCCCCTATCCTATCCTCTATCCTATCCTATCGTATCCTCTATCGTATCCTATCCTCTATCCTATCCTATCCTCTATCCTTTCCTATCCTCTATCCTATCCTATCCTCTATCCTATCCTATCCTCTATCCTATCCAATCCCCTATCATATCCTCTATCCGATCCTATCCTCTATCCTAACCTATCCTCTACCCTATTCTATCCTCTATCCTATCCTATCCTCTATCCTAACCTATCCTCTATCCTATCCTATTCTCTATCCTATTATATCCTATCCTGTACCGCCTCCTATCCTGTATCCGATCCAATCCCCTATCGTCTACCGTATCATATTCTCTATCCTATCCTTTATCCTATCCAATCCTCTGTCCTATCCTATCCTCTATAATATAGTATCCTCTATCATATCCTTTCCTCTTTCCTATAATATCATTTATCCTATCCTATCCTCTATCCTATCTTATCCTCTATCGTCTCCTATCATTTATCCTATCCAATCCCCTATGATATCCTCTATCCAATCCTATGCTCTATCCTATCCTCTCCTCTATCCTATCCTATCGTATCCTCTATCGTATCCTATCCTCTATCCTATCCTATCCTCTATCCTATCCTATCCTCTATACTTTCCTATTATCTATCCTCTCCTATCCTGTATCCGATCCAATCCCCTATCCTCTATCCTATACTATTCTCTATCCTATCCTCATTCCTATCGTATCCTCTATCCTATCCTATCCAATCCCCTTTCCTATCCTCTATCCTGTCCTATCCTCTATCTTATCCTATCCTCTATCCTATCCTATCATCTATCCTATCATATCCTCTATCCTATCCTATCATCTACCCTATCCTATCCTCTATCCTATCCTATCCTCTATCCTACCTATCCTCTATCTTATCCTATCCTCTATCCTGTCCTATCCTCTATCCCATCCTATCCTCTGTCCTTTCCTATCCTCTATCCTATCCTATCCTGTATCCTATCCTATCCTCTATCCTATCCAATCCCCTATCATATCCTCTATCCGATCCTATCCTCTATCCTAACCTATCCTCTACCCTATTCTATCCTCTATCCTATCCTATCCTCTATCCTAACCTATCCTCTATCCTATCCTATCCTCTATCCTATCCTATCCTCTATCGTCTCCTATCATCTATCCTATCCAATCCCCTATGATATCCTCTATCCAATCCTATCCTCTATCCTATCCTATCCTCTATAATATCCTATCCTCTACCCTATCCTATCCTCTATCCTATCCTATCCTCTATCTTATCCTATCCTCTATCCTATCCAATTCTCTATCCTATCCTCTATCCGATCCTATCTTCTATCCTATCCTATCCTCTATCATATCCTATCCTCTATCCTATCCTATCCTCTATCCTATCTTATCCTCTATCTTATCCTATCCTCTATCCTATCCTATCCTCTATCCTATCCTATCCTCTATCCTATCCTATCGTATCCTCTATCGTATCCTATCCTCTATCTTATCCTATCGTATCCTCTATCGTATCCTATCCTCTATCCTATCCTATCCTCTATCCTATCCTATCCTCTATCCTATCCAATCCCCTATCCTATCCTCTATCCTATCCTATCCTCTATCTTATCCTATCCTCTATCCTATCCTATCATCTATCCTATCCTATCCTCTATCCTATCCTATCATCTACCCTATCCTATCCTCTATCCTATCCTATCCTCTATCCTACCTATCCTCTATCTTATCCTATCCTCTATCCTGTCCTATCCTCTATCCTATCCTATCCTCTGTCCTTTCCTATCCTCTATCCTATCCTATCCTGTATCCTATCCTATCCTCTATCCTATCCAATCCCCTATCATATCCTCTATCCGATCCTATCATCTATCCTAACCTATCCTCTACCCTATTCTATCCTCTATCCTGTCCTATCCTCTATCCTATCCTATCCTCTGTCCTTTCCTATCCTCTATCCTATCCTATCCTGTATCCTATCCTATCCTCTATCCTATCCAATCCCCTATCATATCCTCTATCCGATCCTATCCTCTATCCTAACCTATCCTCTACCCTATTCTATCCTCTATCCTATCCTATCCTCTATCCTAACCTATCCTCTATCCTATCCTATCCTCTATCCTATCCTATCCTCTATCGTCTCCTATCATCTATCCTATCCAATCCCCTATGATATCCTCTATCCAATCCTATCCTCTATCCTATCCTATCCTCTATCCTATCCTATCCTCTATCCTATCCTATCCTATCCTCTATCTTATCCTATCCTCTATCCTATCCAATTCTCTATCCTATCCTCTATCCGATCCTATCTTCTATCCTATCCTATCCTCTATCTTATCCTATCCTCTATCCTATCCTATCCTCTATCCTAACCTATCCTCTATCCTATCCTATCCTCTATCCTATCCTATCCTCTATCGTCTCCTATCATCTATCCTATCCTCTATCCTATACTATTCTCTATCCTATCCTCATTCCTATCGTATCCTCTATCCTATCCTATCCAATCCCCTTTCCTATCCTCTATCCTGTCCTATCCTCTATCTTATCCTATCCTCTAACCTATCCGATCATCTATCCTATCCTATCCTCTATCCTATCCGATCCACTATAATATCCTATCCTCTATCCTATCCTATCCTCTATCCTATCCTATCCTCTATCCTATCCTATCCTCTATCCTATCCTATCCTCTATCCTATCCTATCCTCTATCCTATCCTATCGTATCCTCTATCGTATCCTATCCTCTATCTTATCCTATCGTATCCTCTATCGTATCCTATCCTCTATCCTATCCTATCCTCTATCCTATCCTATCCTCTATCCTATCCAATCCCCTATCCTATCCTCTATCCTATCCTATCCTCTATCTTATCCTATCCTCTATCCTATCCTATCATCTATCCTATCCTATCCTCTATCCTATCCTATCATCTACCCTATCCTATCCTCTATCCTATCCTATCCTCTATCCTACCTATCCTCTATCTTATCCTATCCTCTATCCTGTCCTATCCTCTATCCTATCCTATCCTCTATCCTATCCTATTCTCTATCCTATTATATCCTATCCTGTACCGCCTCCTATCCTGTATCCGATCCAATCCCCTATCGTCTACCGTATCATATTCTCTATCCTATCCTTTATCCTATCCAATCCTATGTCCTATCCTATCCTCTATAATATAGTATCCTCTATCATATCCTTTCCTCTTTCCTATAATATCATCTATCCTATCCTATCATCTACCCTATCCTATCCTCTATCCTATCCTATCCTCTATCCTACCTATCCTCTATCTTATCCTATCCTCTATCCTGTCCTATCCTCTATCCTATCCTATCCTCTGTCCTTTCCTATCCTCTATCCTAACCTATCCTCTACCCTATTCTATCCTCTATCCTATCCTATCCTCTATCCTAACCTATCCTCTATCCTATCCTATCCTCTATCCTATCCTATCCTCTATCGTCTCCTATCATCTATCCTATCCAATCCCCTATGATATCCTCTATCCAATCCTATCCTCTATCCTATCCTGTCCTGTATCCTATCCTATCCTCTATCCTATCCTATCCTCTATCCTATCCTATCCTCTATCTTATCCTATCCTCTATCCTATCCTATCATCTATCCTATCCTATCCTCTATCCTATCCTATCATCTACCCTATCCTATCCTCTATCCTATCCTATCCTCTATCCTACCTATCCTCTATCTCATCCTATCCTCTATCCTGTCCTATCCTCTATCCTATCCTATCCTCTGTCCTTTCCTATCCTCTATCCTATCCTATCCTGTATCCTATCCTATCCTCTATCCTATCCAATCCCCTATCATATCCTCTATCCGATCCTATCCTCTATCCTAACCTATCCTCTACCCTATTCTATCCTCTATCCTATCCTATCCTCTATCCTAACCTATCCTCTATCCTATCCTATTCTCTATCCTATTATATCCTATCCTGTACCGCCTCCTATCCTGTATCCGATCCAATCCCCTATCGTCTACCGTATCATATTCTCTATCCTATCCTCTATCCTATCCTATCCTCTATCTTATCCTATCCTCTATCCTATCCTATCATCTATCCTATCATATCCTCTATCCTATCCTATCATCTACCCTATCCTATCCTCTATCCTATCCTATCCTCTATCCTACCTATCCTCTATCTTATCCTATCCTCTATCCTGTCCTATCCTCTATCCTATCCTATCCTCTGTCCTTTCCTATCCTCTATCCTATCCTATCCTGTATCCTATCCTATCCTCTATCCTATCCAATCCCCTATCATATCCTCTATCCGATCCTATCCTCTATCCTAACCTATCCTCTACCCTATTCTATCCTCTATCCTATCCTATCCTCTATCCTAACCTATCCTCTATCCTATCCTATCCTCTATCCTATCCTATCCTCTATCGTCTCCTATCATCTATCCTATCCAATCCCCTATGATATCCTCTATCCAATCCTATCCTCTATCCTATCCTATCCTCTATCCTATCCTATCCTCTACCCTATCCTATCCTCTATCCTATCCTATCCTCTATCTTATCCTATCCTCTATCCTATCCAATTCTCTATCCTATCCTCTATCCGATCCTATCTTCTATCCTATCCTATCCTCTATCATATCCTATCCTCTATCCTATCCTATCCTCTATCCTATCTTATCCTCTATCTTATCCTATCCTCTATCCTATCCTATCCTCTATCCTATCCTATCCTCTATCCTATCCTATCGTATCCTCTATCGTATCCTATCCTCTATCTTATCCTATCGTATCCTCTATCGTATCCTATCCTCTATCCTATCCTATCCTCTATCCTATCCTATCCTCTATCCTATCCAATCCCCTATCCTATCCTCTATCCTATCCTATCCTCTATCTTATCCTATCCTCTATCCTATCCTATCATCTATCCTATCCTATCCTCTATCCTATCCTATCATCTACCCTATCCTATCCTCTATCCTATCCTATCCTCTATCCTATCCTATCCTCTATCGTCTCCTATCATCTATCCTATCCAATCCCCTATGATATCCTCTATCCAATCCTATCCTCTATCCTATCCTATCCTCTACCCTATCCTATCCTCTATCCTATCCTATCCTCTATCTTATCCTATCCTCTATCCTATCCAATTCTCTATCCTATCCTCTATCCGATCCTATCTTCTATCCTATCCTATCCTCTATCATATCCTATCCTCTATCCTATCCTATCCTCTATCCTATCTTATCCTCTATCTTATCCTATCCTCTATCCTATCCTATCCTCTATCCTATCCTATCCTCTATCCTATCCTATCCTCTATCCTATCCAATCCCCTATCCTATCCTCTATCCTATCCTATCCTCTATCTTATCCTATCCTCTATCCTATCCTATCATCTATCCTATCCTATCCTCTATCCTATCCTATCATCTACCCTATCCTATCCTCTATCCTATCCTATCCTCTATCCTACCTATCCTCTATCTTATCCTATCCTCTATCCTGTCCTATCCTCTATCCTATCCTATCCTCTGTCCTTTCCTATCCTCTATCCTATCCTATCCTGTATCCTATCCTATCCTCTATCCTATCCAATCCCCTATCATATCCTCTATCCGATCCTATCATCTATCCTAACCTATCCTCTACCCTATTCTATCCTCTATCCTGTCCTATCCTCTATCCTATCCTATCCTCTGTCCTTTCCTATCCTCTATCCTATCCTATCCTGTATCCTATCCTATCCTCTATCCTATCCAATCCCCTATCATATCCTCTATCCGATCCTATCCTCTATCCTAACCTATCCTCTACCCTATTCTATCCTCTATCCTATCCTATCCTCTATCCTAACCTATCCTCTATCCTATCCTATCCTCTATCCTATCCTATCCTCTATCGTCTCCTATCATCTATCCTATCCAATCCCCTATGATATCCTCTATCCAATCCTATCCTCTATCCTATCCTATCCTCTATCCTATCCTATCCTCTATCCTATCCTATCCTCTATCCTATCCTATCCTCTATCCTATCCTATCCTCTATCTTATCCTATCCTCTATCCTATCCAATTCTCTATCCTATCCTCTATCCGATCCTATCTTCTATCCTATCCTATCCTCTATCATATCCTATCCTCTATCCTATCCTATCCTCTATCCTATCTTATCCTCTATCTTATCCTATCCTCTATCCTATCCTATCCTCTATCCTATCCTATCCTCTATCCTATCCTATCGTATCCTCTATCGTATCCTATCCTCTATCTTATGCTATCGTATCCTCTATCGTATCCTATCCTCTATCCTATCCTATCCTCTATCCTGTCCTATCCTCTATCCTATCCTATCCTCTGTCCTTTCCTATCCTCTATCCTATCCTATCCTCTATCCTATCCTATCCTCTATCGTCTCCTATCATCTATCCTATCCAATCCCCTATGATATCCTCTATCCAATCCTATCCTCTATCCTATCCTATCCTCTATCCTATCCTATCCTCTACCCTATCCTATCCTCTATCCTATCCTATCCTCTATCTTATCCTATCCTCTATCCTATCCAATTCTCTATCCTATCCTCTATCCGATCCTATCTTCTATCCTATCCTATCCTCTATCATATCCTATCCTCTATCCTATCCTATCCTCTATCCTATCTTATCCTCTATCTTATCCTATCCTCTATCCTATCCTATCCTCTATCCTATCCTATCCTCTATCCTATCCTATCGTATCCTCTATCGTATCCTATCCTCTATCTTATCCTATCGTATCCTCTATCGTATCCTATCCTCTATCCTATCCTATCCTCTATCCTATCCTATCCTCTATCCTATCCAATCCCCTATCCTATCCTCTATCCTATCCTATCCTCTATCTTATCCTATCCTCTATCCTATCCTATCATCTATCCTATCCTATCCTCTATCCTATCCTATCATCTACCCTATCCTATCCTCTATCCTATCCTATCCTCTATCCTACCTATCCTCTATCTTATCCTATCCTCTATCCTGTCCTATCCTCTATCCTATCCTATCCTCTGTCCTTTCCTATCCTCTATCCTATCCTATCCTGTATCCTATCCTATCCTCTATCCTATCCAATCCCCTATCATATCCTCTATCCGATCCTATCATCTATCCTAACCTATCCTCTACCCTATTCTATCCTCTATCCTGTCCTATCCTCTATCCTATCCTATCCTCTGTCCTTTCCTATCCTCTATCCTATCCTATCCTGTATCCTATCCTATCCTCTATCCTATCCAATCCCCTATCATATCCTCTATCCGATCCTATCCTCTATCCTAACCTATCCTCTACCCTATTCTATCCTCTATCCTATCCTATCCTCTATCCTAACCTATCCTCTATCCTATCCTATCCTCTATCCTATCCTATCCTCTATCGTCTCCTATCATCTATCCTATCCAATCCCCTATGATATCCTCTATCCAATCCTATCCTCTATCCTATCCTATCCTCTATCCTATCCTATCCTCTATCCTATCCTATCCTCTATCCTATCCTATCCTCTATCCTATCCTATCCTCTATCTTATCCTATCCTCTATCCTATCCAATTCTCTATCCTATCCTCTATCCGATCCTATCTTCTATCGTATCCTATCCTCTATTATATCCTATCCTCTATCCTATCCTATCCTCTATCCTATCTTATCCTCTATCTTATCCTATCCTCTATCCTATCCTATCCTCTATCCTATCCTATCCTCTATCCTATCCTATCGTATCCTCTATCGTATCCTATCCTCTATCTTATGCTATCGTATCCTCTATCGTATCCTATCCTCTATCCTATCCTATCCTCTATCCTATCCAATCCCCTATCCTATCCTCTATCCTATCCTATCCTCTATCTTATCCTATCCTCTATCCTATCCTATCATCTATCCTATCCTATCCTCTATCCTATCCTATCATCTACCCTATCCTATCCTCTATCCTATCCTATCCTCTATCCTACCTATCCTCTATCTTATCCTATCCTCTATCCTGTCCTATCCTCTATCCTATCCTATCCTCTGTCCTTTCCTATCCTCTATCCTATCCTATCCTGTATCCTATCCTATCCTCTATCCTATCCAATCCCCTATCATATCCTCTATCCGATCCTATCCTCTATCCTAACCTATCCTCTACCCTATTCTATCCTCTATCCTATCCTATCCTCTATCCTAACCTATCCTCTATCCTATCCTATTCTCTATCCTATTATATCCTATCCTGTACCGCCTCCTATCCTGTATCCGATCCAATCCCCTATCGTCTACCGTATCATATTCTCTATCCTATCCTCTATCCTATCCAATCCTCTGTCCTATCCTATCCTCTATAATATCGTATCCTCTATCATATCCTTTCCTCTTTCCTATAATATCATCTATCCTATCCTATCCTCTATCCTATCCAATCCCCTATGATATCCTCTATCCAATCCTATCCTCTATCTTATCCTATCGTATCCTCTATCGTATCCTATCCTCTATCCTATCCTATCCTCTATCCTATCCTATCCTCTATCCTTTCCTATCCTCTATCCTATCCTATCCTCTACCCTATCCTATCCTCTATCCTATCCTATCCTCTATCGTATCCTATCCTCTATCCTATCCTATCCTCTATCCTATCCTATCCTCTATACTATCCTATCCTCTATCCTAACCTATCCTCTATCCTATCCTATCCTCTATCCTATCCTATCATCTATCCTATCCAATCCCCTATGATATCCTCTATCCAATCCTATCCTCTATCCTATCCTATCCTCTATCCTATCCTATCCTCTATCCTATCCTATCCTCTATCCTATCCTATCCTCTATCTTATCCTATCCTCTATCCTATCCAATTCTCTATCCTATCCTCTATCCGATCCTATCTTCTATCCTATCCTATCCTCTATCATATCCTATCCTCTATCCTATCCTATCCTCTATAATATCGTATCCTCTATCATATCCTATCCTCATTCCTATAATATCATCTGTCCTATCCTATACTCTATGCTATCATATCCTCTATCTTATCCTATCCTCTATCCTATCCTATCCTCTATCCTATCCTATCCTCAATGCTATCCTATCCTCTATCATATCCTATCCTCTATCCTATCCTATCCTCTATCCTATCCTATCCTCTATCCTATCCTACCCTCTATCCTATCCTTTCGTATCCTCTATCGCATCCTATCCTCTATCCTATCCTATCCTCTATCCTATCCTATCCTGTATAATATCGTATCCTCTATCATATCCTATCCTCATTCCTATAATATCATCTGTCCTATCCTATCCAATCCCCTATCCTATCCTCTATCGTATCCTATGCTCTATCCTATCCTATCCTCTATCCTATCCTATCCTCTATCCTATCCTATCCTATCCTCTATCTTAACCTATCCTCTATCCTATCCTATTCTCCATCCTATCCTATCCTATCCTCTACCGCCACCTATCCTCTATCCGATCCAATCCCCTATCGTCTACCCTATCATATTCTCTATCCTATCCAATCCTCTATCCTATCCGATCTACTATCATATCCTATCCTCTATCCTATCCTATCCTCTATCCTATCCTATCCTCTATGCTATCCTATCCTCTATCCTATCCTATCCTCTATCCTATCCTATCCTATCCTCTATCCTATCCTATCCTCTATCCTATCCTATCCTATCCTCTATCCTATTCTATCCTCTATCCTATCCTATCGTATCCTCTATCGTATCCTATCCTCTATCTTATCCTATCGTATCCTCTATCGTATCCTATCCTCTATCCAATCCTATCCTCTATCCTATCCTATCCTCTATCCTATCCTATCCTCTACCCTATCCTATCCTCTATCCTATCCTATCCTCTATCTTATCCTATCCTCTATCCTATCCAATTCTCTATCCTATCCTCTATCCGATCCTATCTTCTATCCTATCCTATCCTCTATCATATCCTATCCTCTATCCTATCCTATCCTCTATCCTATCTTATCCTCTATCTTATCCTATCCTCTATCCTATCCTATCCTCTATCCTATCCTATCCTCTATCCTATCCTATCGTATCCTCTATCGTATCCTATCCTCTATCTTATCCTATCGTATCCTCTATCGTATCCTATCCTCTATCCTATCCTATCCTCTATCCTATCCTATCCTCTATCCTATCCAATCCCCTATCCTATCCTCTATCCTATCCTATCCTCTATCTTATCCTATCCTCTATCCTATCCTATCATCTATCCTATCCTATCCTCTATCCTATCCTATCATCTACCCTATCCTATCCTCTATCCTATCCTATCCTCTATCCTACCTATCCTCTATCTTATCCTATCCTCTATCCTGTCCTATCCTCTATCCTATCCTATCCTCTGTCCTTTCCTATCCTCTATCCTATCCTATCCTGTATCCTATCCTATCCTCTATCCTATCCAATCCCCTATCATATCCTCTATCCGATCCTATCATCTATCCTAACCTATCCTCTACCCTATTCTATCCTCTATCCTGTCCTATCCTCTATCCTATCCTATCCTCTGTCCTTTCCTATCCTCTATCCTATCCTATCCTGTATCCTATCCTATCCTCTATCCTATCCAATCCCCTATCATATCCTCTATCCGATCCTATCCTCTATCCTAACCTATCCTCTACCCTATTCTATCCTCTATCCTATCCTATCCTCTATCCTAACCTATCCTCTATCCTATCCTATCCTCTATCCTATCCTATCCTCTATCGTCTCCTATCATCTATCCTATCCAATCCCCTATGATATCCTCTATCCAATCCTATCCTCTATCCTATCCTATCCTCTATCCTATCCTATCCTCTATCCTATCCTATCCTCTATCCTATCCTATCCTCTATCCTATCCTATCCTCTATCTTATCCTATCCTCTACCCTATCCAATTCTCTATCCTATCCTCTATCCGATCCTATCTTCTATCCTATCCTATCCTCTATCATATCCTATCCTCTATCCTATCCTATCCTCTATCCTATCTTATCCTCTATCTTATCCTATCCTCTATCCTATCCTATCCTCTATCCTATCCTATCCTCTATCCTATCCTATCGTATCCTCTATCGTATCCTATCCTCTATCTTATGCTATCGTATCCTCTATCGTATCCTATCCTCTATCCTATCCTATCCTCTATCCTGTCCTATCCTCTATCCTATCCTATCCTCTGTCCTTTCCTATCCTCTATCCTATCCTATCCTCTATCCTATCCTATCCTCTATCGTCTCCTATCATCTATCCTATCCAATCCCCTATGATATCCTCTATCCAATCCTATCCTCTATCCTATCCTATCCTCTATCCTATCCTATCCTCTACCCTATCCTATCCTCTATCCTATCCTATCCTCTATCTTATCCTATCCTCTACCCTATCCAATTCTCTATCCTATCCTCTATCCGATCCTATCTTCTATCCTATCCTATCCTCTATCATATCCTATCCTCTATCCTATCCTATCCTCTATCCTATCTTATCCTCTATCTTATCCTATCCTCTATCCTATCCTATCCTCTATCCTATCCTATCCTCTATCCTATCCTATCGTATCCTCTATCGTATCCTATCCTCTATCTTATGCTATCGTATCCTCTATCGTATCCTATCCTCTATCCTATCCTATCCTCTATCCTGTCCTATCCTCTATCCTATCCTATCCTCTGTCCTTTCCTATCCTCTATCCTATCCTATCCTCTATCCTATCCTATCCTCTATCGTCTCCTATCATCTATCCTATCCAATCCCCTATGATATCCTCTATCCAATCCTATCCTCTATCCTATCCTATCCTCTATCCTATCCTATCCTCTACCCTATCCTATCCTCTATCCTATCCTATCCTCTATCTTATCCTATCCTCTATCCTATCCAATTCTCTATCCTATCCTCTATCCGATCCTATCTTCTATCCTATCCTATCCTCTATCATATCCTATCCTCTATCCTATCCTATCCTCTATCCTATCTTATCCTCTATCTTATCCTATCCTCTATCCTATCCTATCCTCTATCCTATCCTATCCTCTATCCTATCCTATCGTATCCTCTATCGTATCCTATCCTCTATCTTATCCTATCGTATCCTCTATCGTATCCTATCCTCTATCTTATCCTATCGTATCCTCTATCGTATCCTATCCTCTATCCTATCCTATCCTCTATCCTATCCTATCCTCTATCCTATCCAATCCCCTATCCTATCCTCTATCCTATCCTATCCTCTATCTTATCCTATCCTCTATCCTATCCTATCATCTATCCTATCCTATCCTCTATCCTATCCTATCATCTACCCTATCCTATCCTCTATCCTATCCTATCCTCTATCCTACCTATCCTCTATCTTATCCTATCCTCTATCCTGTCCTATCCTCTATCCTATCCTATCCTCTGTCCTTTCCTATCCTCTATCCTATCCTATCCTGTATCCTATCCTATCCTCTATCCTATCCAATCCCCTATCATATCCTCTATCCGATCCTATCATCTATCCTAACCTATCCTCTACCCTATTCTATCCTCTATCCTGTCCTATCCTCTATCCTATCCTATCCTCTGTCCTTTCCTATCCTCTATCCTATCCTATCCTGTATCCTATCCTATCCTCTATCCTATCCAATCCCCTATCATATCCTCTATCCGATCCTATCCTCTATCCTAACCTATCCTCTACCCTATTCTATCCTCTATCCTATCCTATCCTCTATCCTAACCTATCCTCTATCCTATCCTATCCTCTATCCTATCCTATCCTCTATCGTCTCCTATCATCTATCCTATCCAATCCCCTATGATATCCTCTATCCAATCCTATCCTCTATCCTATCCTATCCTCTATCCTATCCTATCCTCTATCCTATCCTATCCTCTATCCTATCCTATCCTCTATCCTATCCTATCCTCTATCTTATCCTATCCTCTATCCTATCCAATTCTCTATCCTATCCTCTATCCGATCCTATCTTCTATCCTATCCTATCCTCTATCATATCCTATCCTCTATCCTATCCTATCCTCTATCCTATCTTATCCTCTATCTTATCCTATCCTCTATCCTATCCTATCCTCTATCCTATCCTATCCTCTATCCTATCCTATCGTATCCTCTATCGTATCCTATCCTCTATCTTATGCTATCGTATCCTCTATCGTATCCAATCCTCTATCCTATCCTATCCTCTATCCTATCCTATCCTCTATCCTATCCAATCCCCTATCCTATCCTCTATCCTATCCTATCCTCTATCTTATCCTATCCTCTATCCTATCCTATCATCTATCCTATCCTATCCTCTATCCTATCCTATCATCTACCCTATCCTATCCTCTATCCTATCCTATCCTCTATCCTACCTATCCTCTATCTTATCCTATCCTCTATCCTGTCCTATCCTCTATCCTATCCTATCCTCTGTCCTTTCCTATCCTCTATCCTATCCTATCCTGTATCCTATCCTATCCTCTATCCTATCCAATCCCCTATCATATCCTCTATCCGATCCTATCCTCTATCCTAACCTATCCTCTACCCTATTCTATCCTCTATCCTATCCTATCCTCTATCCTAACCTATCCTCTATCCTATCCTATTCTCTATCCTATTATATCCTATCCTGTACCGCCTCCTATCCTGTATCCGATCCAATCCCCTATCGTCTACCGTATCATATTCTCTATCCTATCCTCTATCCTATCCAATCCTCTGTCCTATCCTATCCTCTATAATATCGTATCCTCTATCATATCCTTTCCTCTTTCCTATAATATCATCTATCCTATCCTATCCTCTATCCTATCCAATCCCCTATGATATCCTCTATCCAATCCTATCCTCTATCTTATCCTATCGTATCCTCTATCGTATCCTATCCTCTATCCTATCCTATCCTCTATCCTATCCTATCCTCTATCCTTTCCTATCCTCTATCCTATCCTATCCTCTACCCTATCCTATCCTCTATCCTATCCTATCCTCTATCGTATCCTATCCTCTATCCTATCCTATCCTCTATCCTATCCTATCCTCTATACTATCCTATCCTCTATCCTAACCTATCCTCTATCCTATCCTATCCTCTATCCTATCCTATCCTCTATCGTCTCCTATCATCTATCCTATCCAATCCCCTATGATATCCTCTATCCAATCCTATCCTCTATCCTATCCTATCCTCTATCCTATCCTATCCTCTACCCTATCCTATCCTCTATCCTATCCTATCCTCTATCTTATCCTATCCTCTATCCTATCCAATTCTCTATCCTATCCTCTATCCGATCCTATCTTCTATCCTATCCTATCCTCTATCATATCCTATCCTCTATCCTATCCTATCCTCTATCCTATCTTATCCTCTATCTTATCCTATCCTCTATCCTATCCTATCCTCTATCCTATCCTATCCTCTATCCTATCCTATCGTATCCTCTATCGTATCCTATCCTCTATCTTATCCTATCGTATCCTCTATCGTATCCTATCCTCTATCCTATCCTATCCTCTATCCTATCCTATCCTCTATCCTATCCAATCCCCTATCCTATCCTCTATCCTATCCTATCCTCTATCTTATCCTATCCTCTATCCTATCCTATCATCTATCCTATCCTATCCTCTATCCTATCCTATCATCTACACTATCCTATCCTCTATCCTATCCTATCCTCTATCCTACCTATCCTCTATCTTATCCTATCCTCTATCCTGTCCTATCCTCTATCCTATCCTATCCTCTGTCCTTTCCTATCCTCTATCCTATCCTATCCTGTATCCTATCCTATCCTCTATCCTATCCAATCCCCTATCATATCCTCTATCCGATCCTATCATCTATCCTAACCTATCCTCTACCCTATTCTATCCTCTATCCTGTCCTATCCTCTATCCTATCCTATCCTCTGTCCTTTCCTATCCTCTATCCTATCCTATCCTGTATCCTATCCTATCCTCTATCCTATCCAATCCCCTATCATATCCTCTATCCGATCCTATCCTCTATCCTAACCTATCCTCTACCCTATTCTATCCTCTATCCTATCCTATCCTCTATCCTAACCTATCCTCTATCCTATCCTATCCTCTATCCTATCCTATCCTCTATCGTCTCCTATCATCTATCCTATCCAATCCCCTATGATATCCTCTATCCAATCCTATCCTCTATCCTATCCTATCCTCTATCCTATCCTATCCTCTATCCTATCCTATCCTCTATCCTATCCTATCCTCTATCCTATCCTATCCTCTATCTTATCCTATCCTCTATCCTATCCAATTCTCTATCCTATCCTCTATCCGATCCTATCTTCTATCGTATCCTATCCTCTATTATATCCTATCCTCTATCCTATCCTATCCTCTATCCTATCTTATCCTCTATCTTATCCTATCCTCTATCCTATCCTATCCTCTATCCTATCCTATCCTCTATCCTATCCTATCGTATCCTCTATCGTATCCTATCCTCTATCTTATGCTATCGTATCCTCTATCGTATCCTATCCTCTATCCTATCCTATCCTCTATCCTATCCAATCCCCTATCCTATCCTCTATCCTATCCTATCCTCTATCTTATCCTATCCTCTATCCTATCCTATCATCTATCCTATCCTATCCTCTATCCTATCCTATCATCTACCCTATCCTATCCTCTATCCTATCCTATCCTCTATCCTACCTATCCTCTATCTTATCCTATCCTCTATCCTGTCCTATCCTCTATCCTATCCTATCCTCTGTCCTTTCCTATCCTCTATCCTATCCTATCCTGTATCCTATCCTATCCTCTATCCTATCCAATCCCCTATCATATCCTCTATCCGATCCTATCCTCTATCCTAACCTATCCTCTACCCTATTCTATCCTCTATCCTATCCTATCCTCTATCCTAACCTATCCTCTATCCTATCCTATTCTCTATCCTATTATATCCTATCCTGTACCGCCTCCTATCCTGTATCCGATCCAATCCCCTATCGTCTACCGTATCATATTCTCTATCCTATCCTCTATCCTATCCAATCCTCTGTCCTATCCTATCCTCTATAATATCGTATCCTCTATCATATCCTTTCCTCTTTCCTATAATATCATCTATCCTATCCTATCCTCTATCCTATCCAATCCCCTATGATATCCTCTATCCAATCCTATCCTCTATCTTATCCTATCGTATCCTCTATCGTATCCTATCCTCTATCCTATCCTATCCTCTATCCTATCCTATCCTCTATCCTTTCCTATCCTCTATCCTATCCTATCCTCTACCCTATCCTATCCTCTATCCTATCCTATCCTCTATCGTATCCTATCCTCTATCCTATCCTATCCTCTATCCTATCCTATCCTCTATACTATCCTATCCTCTATCCTAACCTATCCTCTATCCTATCCTATCCTCTATCCTATCCTATCATCTATCCTATCCAATCCCCTATGATATCCTCTATCCAATCCTATCCTCTATCCTATCCTATCCTCTATCCTATCCTATCCTCTATCCTATCCTATCCTCTATCCTATCCTATCCTCTATCTTATCCTATCCTCTATCCTATCCAATTCTCTATCCTATCCTCTATCCGATCCTATCTTCTATCCTATCCTATCCTCTATCATATCCTATCCTCTATCCTATCCTATCCTCTATAATATCGTATCCTCTATCATATCCTATCCTCATTCCTATAATATCATCTGTCCTATCCTATACTCTATGCTATCATATCCTCTATCTTATCCTATCCTCTATCCTATCCTATCCTCTATCCTATCCTATCCTCAATGCTATCCTATCCTCTATCATATCCTATCCTCTATCCTATCCTATCCTCTATCCTATCCTATCCTCTATCCTATCCTACCCTCTATCCTATCCTTTCGTATCCTCTATCGCATCCTATCCTCTATCCTATCCTATCCTCTATCCTATCCTATCCTGTATAATATCGTATCGTCTATCATATCCTATCCTCATTCCTATAATATCATCTGTCCTATCCTATCCAATCCCCTATCCTATCCTCTATCGTATCCTATGCTCTATCCTATCCTATCCTCTATCCTATCCTATCCTCTATCCTATCCTATCCTATCCTCTATCTTAACCTATCCTCTATCCTATCCTATTCTCCATCCTATCCTATCCTATCCTCTACCGCCACCTATCCTCTATCCGATCCAATCCCCTATCGTCTACCCTATCATATTCTCTATCCTATCCAATCCTCTATCCTATCCGATCTACTATCATATCCTATCCTCTATCCTATCCTATCCTCTATCCTATCCTATCCTCTATGCTATCCTATCCTCTATCCTATCCTATCCTCTATCCTATCCTATCCTATCCTCTATCCTATCCTATCCTCTATCCTATCCTATCCTATCCTCTATCCTATTCTATCCTCTATCCTATCCTATCGTATCCTCTATCGTATCCTATCCTCTATCTTATCCTATCGTATCCTCTATCGTATCCTATCCTCTATCCAATCCTATCCTCTATCCTATCCTATCCTCTATCCTATCCTATCCTCTACCCTATCCTATCCTCTATCCTATCCTATCCTCTATCCTATCTTATCCTCTATCTTATCCTATCCTCTATCCTATCCTATCCTCTATCCTATCCTATCCTCTATCCTATCCTATCGTATCCTCTATCGTATCCTATCCTCTATCTTATGCTATCGTATCCTCTATCGTATCCTATCCTCTATCCTATCCTATCCTCTATCCTGTCCTATCCTCTATCCTATCCTATCCTCTGTCCTTTCCTATCCTCTATCCTATCCTATCCTCTATCCTATCCTATCCTCTATCGTCTCCTATCATCTATCCTATCCAATCCCCTATGATATCCTCTATCCAATCCTATCCTCTATCCTATCCTATCCTCTATCCTATCCTATCCTCTACCCTATCCTATCCTCTATCCTATCCTATCCTCTATCTTATCCTATCCTCTACCCTATCCAATTCTCTATCCTATCCTCTATCCGATCCTATCTTCTATCCTATCCTATCCTCTATCATATCCTATCCTCTATCCTATCCTATCCTCTATCCTATCTTATCCTCTATCTTATCCTATCCTCTATCCTATCCTATCCTCTATCCTATCCTATCCTCTATCCTATCCTATCGTATCCTCTATCGTATCCTATCCTCTATCTTATGCTATCGTATCCTCTATCGTATCCTATCCTCTATCCTATCCTATCCTCTATCCTGTCCTATCCTCTATCCTATCCTATCCTCTGTCCTTTCCTATCCTCTATCCTATCCTATCCTCTATCCTATCCTATCCTCTATCGTCTCCTATCATCTATCCTATCCAATCCCCTATGATATCCTCTATCCAATCCTATCCTCTATCCTATCCTATCCTCTATCCTATCCTATCCTCTACCCTATCCTATCCTCTATCCTATCCTATCCTCTATCTTATCCTATCCTCTATCCTATCCAATTCTCTATCCTATCCTCTATCCGATCCTATCTTCTATCCTATCCTATCCTCTATCATATCCTATCCTCTATCCTATCCTATCCTCTATCCTATCTTATCCTCTATCTTATCCTATCCTCTATCCTATCCTATCCTCTATCCTATCCTATCCTCTATCCTATCCTATCGTATCCTCTATCGTATCCTATCCTCTATCTTATCCTATCGTATCCTCTATCGTATCCTATCCTCTATCTTATCCTATCGTATCCTCTATCGTATCCTATCCTCTATCCTATCCTATCCTCTATCCTATCCTATCCTCTATCCTATCCAATCCCCTATCCTATCCTCTATCCTATCCTATCCTCTATCTTATCCTATCCTCTATCCTATCCTATCATCTATCCTATCCTATCCTCTATCCTATCCTATCATCTACCCTATCCTATCCTCTATCCTATCCTATCCTCTATCCTACCTATCCTCTATCTTATCCTATCCTCTATCCTGTCCTATCCTCTATCCTATCCTATCCTCTGTCCTTTCCTATCCTCTATCCTATCCTATCCTCTATCCTATCCTATCCTCTATCCTATCCAATCCCCTATCCTATCCTCTATCCTATCCTATCCTCTATCTTATCCTATCCTCTATCCTATCCTATCATCTATCCTATCCTATCCTCTATCCTATCCTATCATCTACCCTATCCTATCCTCTATCCTATCCTATCCTCTATCCTACCTATCCTCTATCTTATCCTATCCTCTATCCTGTCCTATCCTCTATCCTATCCTATCCTCTGTCCTTTCCTATCCTCTATCCTATCCTATCCTGTATCCTATCCTATCCTCTATCCTATCCAATCCCCTATCATATCCTCTATCCGATCCTATCCTCTATCCTAACCTATCCTCTACCCTATTCTATCCTCTATCCTATCCTATCCTCTATCCTAACCTATCCTCTATCCTATCCTATTCTCTATCCTATTATATCCTATCCTGTACCGCCTCCTATCCTGTATCCGATCCAATCCCCTATCGTCTACCGTATCATATTCTCTATCCTATCCTCTATCCTATCCAATCCTCTGTCCTATCCTATCCTCTATAATATCGTATCCTCTATCATATCCTTTCCTCTTTCCTATAATATCATCTATCCTATCCTATCCTCTATCCTATCCAATCCCCTATGATATCCTCTATCCAATCCTATCCTCTATCTTATCCTATCGTATCCTCTATCGTATCCTATCCTCTATCCTATCCTATCCTCTATCCTATCCTATCCTCTATCCTTTCCTATCCTCTATCCTATCCTATCCTCTACCCTATCCTATCCTCTATCCTATCCTATCCTCTATCGTATCCTATCCTCTATCCTATCCTATCCTCTATCCTATCCTATCCTCTATACTATCCTATCCTCTATCCTAACCTATCCTCTATCCTATCCTATCCTCTATCCTATCCTATCCTCTATCGTCTCCTATCATCTATCCTATCCAATCCCCTATGATATCCTCTATCCAATCCTATCCTCTATCCTATCCTATCCTCTATCCTATCCTATCCTCTATCCTATCCTATCCTCTATCCTATCCTATCCTCTATCCTATCCTATCCTCTATCTTATCCTATCCTCTATCCTATCCAATTCTCTATCCTATCCTCTATCCGATCCTATCTTCTATCCTATCCTATCCTCTATCATATCCTATCCTCTATCCTATCCTATCCTCTATAATATCGTATCCTCTATCATATCCTATCCTCATTCCTATAATATCATCTGTCCTATCCTATACTCTATGCTATCATATCCTCTATCTTATCCTATCCTCTATCCTATCCTATCCTCTATCCTATCCTATCCTCAATGCTATCCTATCCTCTATCATATCCTATCCTCTATACTATCCTATCCTCTATCCTAACCTATCCTCTATCCTATCCTATCCTCTATCCTATCCTATCCTCTATCGCATCCTATCCTCTATCCTATCCTATCCTCTATCCTATCCTATCCTGTATAATATCGTATCCTCTATCATATCCTATCCTCATTCCTATAATATCATCTGTCCTATCCTATCCAATCCCCTATCCTATCCTCTATCGTATCCTATGCTCTATCCTATCCTATCCTCTATCCTATCCTATCCTCTATCCTATCCTATCCTATCCTCTATCTTAACCTATCCTCTATCCTATCCTATTCTCCATCCTATCCTATCCTATCCTCTACCGCCACCTATCCTCTATCCGATCCAATCCCCTATCGTCTACCCTATCATATTCTCTATCCTATCCAATCCTCTATCCTATCCGATCTACTATCATATCCTATCCTCTATCCTATCCTATCCTCTATCCTATCCTATCCTCTATGCTATCCTATCCTCTATCCTATCCTATCCTCTATCCTATCCTATCCTATCCTCTATCCTATCCTATCCTCTATCCTATCCTATCCTATCCTCTATCCTATCCTATCCTCTATCCTATCCTATCGTATCCTCTATCGTATCCTATCCTCTATCTTATCCTATCGTATCCTCTATCGTATCCTATCCTCTATCCTATCCTATCCTCTATCCTATCCTATCCTCTATCCTATCCAATCCTCTGTCCTATCCTATCCTCTATAATATCGTATCCTCTATCATATCCTTTCCTCTTTCCTATAATATCATCTATCCTATCCTATCCTCTATTATATCCTATCCTCTATCGTCTCCTATCATCTATCCTATCCAATCTCCTATGATATCCTCTATCCAATCCTATCCTCTATCCTATCCTATCCTCTATCCTATCCTATCCTCTATCCTATCCTATCCTCTATCCTATCCTATCCTCTATCCTATCCTATCGTATCCTCTATCGTATCCTATCCTCTATCTTATCCTATCCTATCCTCTATCCTATCCTATCGTATCCTCTATCGTATCCTATCCTCTATCTTATCCTATCGTATCCTCTATCGTATCCTATCCTCTATCCTATCCTATCCTCTATCCTATCCTATCCTCTATCCTATCCAATCCCCTATCCTATCCTCTATCCTATCCTATGCTCTATCCTATCCTATCCTCTATCCTATCCTATCCTCTATCCTATCCTATCCTATCCTCTATCTTAACCTATCCTCTATCCTATCCTATTCTCCATCCTATCCTATCCTATCTCTACCGCCACCTATCCTCTATCCGATCCAATCCCCTATCGTCTACCCTATCATATTCTCTATCCTATCCAATCCTCTATCCTATCCGATCTACTATCATATCCTATCCTCTATCCTATCCTATCCTCTATCCTATCCTATCCTCTATGCTATCCTATCCTCTATCCTATCCTATCCTCTATCCTATCCTATCCTATCCTCTATCCTATCCTATCCTCTATCCTATCCTATCCTATCCTCTATCCTATCCTATCCTCTATCCTATCCTATCGTATCCTCTATCGTATCCTATCCTCTATCTTATCCTATCGTATCCTCTATCGTATCCTATCCTCTATCCTATCCTATCCTCTATCCTATCCAATCCTCTGTCCTATCCTATCCTCTATAATATCGTATCCTCTATCATATCCTTTCCTCTTTCCTATAATATCATCTATCCTATCCTATCCTCTATTATATCCTATCCTCTATCGTCTCCTATCATCTATCCTATCCAATCTCCTATGATATCCTCTATCCAATCCTATCCTCTATCCTATCCTATCCTCTATCGTATCCTATCCTCTATCCTATCCTATCCTCTATCCTATCCTATCCTCTATCCTATCCTATCGTATCCTCTATCGTATCCTATCCTCTATCTTATCCTATCCTATCCTCTATCCTATCCTATCGTATCCTCTATCGTATCCTATCCTCTATCTTATCCTATCGTATCCTCTATCGTATCCTATCCTCTATCCTATCCTATCCTCTATCCTATCCTATCCTCTATCCTATCCAATCCCCTATCCTATCCTCTATCCTATCCTATCATCTATCCTATCCTATCCTCTATCCTATCCTATCCTCTATCCTTTCCTATCCTCTATCCTATCCTATCCTGTATCCTATCCTATCCTCTATCCTATCCAATCCCCTATCATATCCTCTATCCGATCCTATCCTCTATCCTAACCTATCCTCTACCCTATTCTATCCTCTATCCTATCCTATCCTCTATCCTAACCTATCCTCTATCCTATCCTATTCTCTATCCTATTATATCCTATCCTGTACCGCCTCCTATCCTGTATCCGATCCAATCCCCTATCGTCTACCGTATCATATTCTCTATCCTATCCTTTATCCTATCCAATTCTCTGTCCTATCCTATCCTCTATAATATTGTATCCTCTATCATATCCTTTCCTCTTTCCTATAATATCATCTATCCTATCCTATCCTCTATCCTATCCTATCCTCTATCGTCTCCTATCATTTATCCTATCCAATCCCCTATGATATCCTCTATCCAATCCTATCCTCTATCCTATCCTCTCCTCTATCCTATCCTATCGTATCCTCTATCGTATCCTATCCTCTATCCTATCCTATCCTCTATCCTATCCTATCCTCTATACTTTCCTATTATCTATCCTCTCCTATCCTGTATCCGATCCAATCCCCTATCCTCTATCCTATACTATTCTCTATCCTATCCTCATTCCTATCGTATCCTCTATCCTATCCTATCCAATCCCCTTTCCTATCCTCTATCCTATCCTATCCTCTATCTTATCCTGTCCTCTAACCTATCCGATCATCTATCCTATCCTATCCTCTATCCTATCCGATCCACTATCATATCCTATCCTCTATCCTATCCTATCCTCTATCCTATCCTATCCTCTATCATATCCTATCCTCTATCCTATCCTATCCTCTATCCTATCCTATCGTATCCTCTATCGTATCCTATCCTCTATCTTATCCTATCGTATCCTCTATCGTATCCTATCCTCTATCCTATCCTATCCTCTATCCTATCCTATCCTCTATCCTATCCAATCCCCTATCCTATCCTCTATCCTATCCTATCCTCTATCTTATCCTATCCTCTATCCTATCCTATCATCTATCCTATCCTATCCTCTATCCTATCCTATCATCTACCCTATCCTATCCTCTATCCTATCCTATCCTCTATCCTACCTATCCTCTATCTTATCCTATCCTCTATCCTGTCCTATCCTCTATCCTATCCTATCCTCTGTCCTTTCCTATCCTCTATCCTATCCTATCCTGTATCCTATCCTATCCTCTATCCTATCCAATCCCCTATCATATCCTCTATCCTATCCTATCCTCTATCCTATCCTATCCTCTATCCTATCCTATCCTCTATCGTCTCCTATCATCTATCCTATCCAATCCCCTATGATATCCTCTATCCAATCCTATCCTCTATCCTATCCTATCCTCTATCCTATCCTATCCTCTATCCTATCCTATCCTCTATCCTATCCTATCCTCTATCTTATCCTATCCTCTATCCTATCCAATTCTCTATCCTATCCTCTATCCGATCCTATCTTCTATCCTATCCTATCCTCTATCATATCCTATCCTCTATCGTATCCTATCCTCTATCCTATCTTATCCTCTATCTTATCCTATCCTCTATCCTATCCTATCCTCTATCCTATCCTATCCTCTATCCTATCCTATCGTATCCTCTATCGTATCCTATCCTCTATCTTATCCTATCGTATCCTCTATCGTATCCTATCCTCTATCCTATCCTATCCTCTATCCTATCCTATCCTCTATCCTATCCAATCCCCTATCCTATCCTCTATCCTATCCTATCCTCTATCTTATCCTATCCTCTATCCTATCCTATCATCTATCCTATCCTATCCTCTATCCTATCCTATCATCTACCCTATCCTATCCTCTATCCTATCCTATCCTCTATCCTACCTATCCTCTATCTTATCCTATCCTCTATCCTATCCAATCCTCTATCCTATCCTATCCTCTGTCCTTTCCTATCCTCTATCCTATCCTATCCTCTATCGTCTCCTATCATCTATCCTATCCAATCTCCTATGATATCCTCTATCCAATCCTATCCTCTATCCTATCCTATCCTCTATCCTATCCTATCCTATCCTCTATCCTATCCTATCCTCTATCCTATCCTATCCTCTATCCTATCCTATCCTCTATCCTATCCTATCCTCTGTCCTATCCTATCCTCTATCCTATCCTATCCTCTATCCTATCCTATCGTATCCTCTATCGCATCCCATCCTCTATCTTATCCTATCCTATCCTCTATCCAATCCTATCGTATCCTATATCGTATCCTATCCTCTATCTTATCCTATCGTATCCTCTATCGTATCCTATCCTCTATCCTATTCTATCCTCTATCCTATCCTATCCTCTATCCTATCCAATCCCCTATCCTATCCTCTATCCTATCCTATCCTCTATCATATCCTATCCTCTATCCTATCCTATCCTCTATCCTTTCCTATCCTCTATCCTATCCTATCCTGTATCCTATCCTATCCTCTATCCTATCCAATCCCCTATCATATCCTCTATCCGATCCTATCCTCTATCCTATCCTATCCTCTATCCTACCTATCCTCTATCTTATCCTATCCTCTATCCTGTCCTATCCTCTATCCTATCCTATCCTCTGTCCTTTCCTATCCTCTATCCTATCCTATCCTCTATCCTATCCTATCCTCTATCCTATCCTATCCTCTATCCTATCCTATCGTATCCTCTATCGTATCCTATCCTCTATCCTATTCTATCCTCTATCCTATCCTATCCTCTATCCTATCCTATCCTCTATCCTATCCTATCGTATCCTCTATCGTATCCTATCCTCTATCTTATCCTATCGTATCCTCTATCGTATCCTATCCTCTATCCTATCCTATCCTCTATCCTATCCTATCCTCTATCCTATCCAATCCCCTATCCTATCCTCTATCCTATCCTATCCTCTATCTTATCCTATCCTCTATCCTATCCTATCATCTATCCTATCCTATCCTCTATCCTATCCTATCATCTACCCTATCCTATCCTCTATCCTATCCTATCCTCTATCCTACCTATCCTCTATCTTATCCTATCCTCTATCCTGTCCTATCCTCTATCCTATCCTATCCTCTGTCCTTTCCTATCCTCTATCCTATCCTATCCTGTATCCTATCCTATCCTCTATCCTATCCAATCCCCTATCATATCCTCTATCCGATCCTATCCTCTATCCTAACCTATCCTCTACCCTATTCTATCCTCTATCCTATCCTATCCTCTATCCTAACCTATCCTCTATCCTATCCTATTCTCTATCCTATTATATCGTATCCTGTACCGCCTCCTATCCTGTATCCGATCCAATCCCCTATCGTCTACCGTATCATATTCTCTATCCTATCCTCTATCCTATCCTATCCTCTATCTTATCCTATCCTCTATCCTATCGTATCATCTATCCTATCCTATCCTCTATCATATCCTATCCTCTATCCTCTCCTATCCTCTATACTATCCTATCCTCTATACTATCCTATCCTCTATCCTATCCTATCCTCTATCCTATCCTATCCTCTATCATATCCTATCCTCTATCCTCTCCTATCCTCTATTCTATCCTATCCTCTATCCTATCCTATCCTCTATCCTATCCTATCCTCTATCCTATCCTATCCTCTATCATATCCTATCCTCTATCCTCTCCTATCCTCTATCCTATCCTATCCTCTATCCTATCCTATTCTCTATCCTATCCTATCCTATCCTCTACCGTCTCCTATCCTGTATCCGATCCAATGCCCTATCGTCTACAGTATCATATTCTCTATCCTATCCAATCCTCTATCCTATCCGATCCTCTATCATATCCTATCCTCTTTCCTATAATATCATCTATCCTATCCTATTCTCTATCCTATCCTATCCTATCCTCTGTCCTATCCTATCCTCGATCCTATCCTATCCTCTATCCTATTCTATCCTCTATCCTATCCTCTCCTCCATCCTATCCTATCCTCTATCCTATCCTATCCTCTATTCTATCCTATTCTCGATCCTATCCTATCGTATCCTTTGTCCTATCCTATCCTCGATCCTATCCTATCCTCTGTCCTATTCTATCCTCTATCCTATCCTCTCCTCTATCCTATCCTATCCTCTATTCTATCCTATCCTCTATAATATCGTATCCTCTATCATATCCTATCCTCTATCCTATCGTATCCTCTATAATATCGTCTCCTCTATCATATCCTATCCTCATTCCTATAATATCATCTGTCCTATCCTATCCTCTATCCTATCCAATCCCCTATCCTATCCTCTATCGTATCCTATGCTCTATCCTATCCTATCCTCTATCCTATCCTATCCTCTATCCTATCCTATCCTCTATCCTATCCTATCCTCTATCGTATCCTATGCTCTATCCTATCCTATCTTCTATCCTATCCTATCCTCTATCCTGTCCTATCCTATCCTCTATCCTATGCTATCCTCTATCCTATCCTATCCTCTATCCTTTCCTATCCTCTATCCTATTATATCCTCTACCGTATCCTATGCTCTATCCTATCCTATCCTCTATCCTATCCGATCCACTATCATATCCTATCCTCTATCCTATCCTATCCTCTATCCTATCCTATCCTCTATCCTATCCAATCCCCTATCCTATCCTGTATCCTATCCTATCCTCTATCTTATCCTATCCTGTATCCTATCCTATCATCTATCCTATCCTATCCTCTATCCTATCCTACCCTCTATCCTATCCTTTCGGATCCTCTATCGCATCCTATCCTCTATCCTATCCTATCCTCTATCCTATCCTATCCTCTATACTATCCTATCCTCTATCCTATCCTATCCTCTATCCTATCCTATCCTCTATAATATCGTATCCTCTATCATATCCTATCCTCATTCCTATAATATCATCTGTCCTATCCTATCCTCTATCCTATCCAATCCACTATCCTATCCTTTATTCTATCCAATCCCCTATCCTATCCTCTATCCGATCCTATCCTCTATCCTATCCTATCCTCTATCCTATCCTATCCTCTATCTTATCCTATCCTCTATCCTATCCTATCATCTATCCTATCCTATCATCTATCCTATCCTATCCTCTATCATATCCTATCCTCTATCATATCCTATCCTCTATCCTATCCAATCCTCTATCCTATCCTATCCTCTATTATATCCTATCGTATCCTCTATCCTATCCTATCCTATCCTATCCTCTATCCTATCCTATACTCTATCCTATCTTATCCTCTATCTTATCCTATCCTCTATCCTATCCTCTATCCTATCCTATCCTTTATTCTATCCAATCCCCTATCCTATACTCTATCCGATCCTATCCTCTATCCTATCCTATCATCTATCCTATCCTATCCTCTATCCTATCCTATCCTCTATCATATCCTATCCACTATCATATCCTATCCTCTATCCTATCCTATCCTCTATCCTATCCTATCCTCTATCCTATC
This sequence comes from Halictus rubicundus, assembly GCF_050948215.1. NCBI lineage: Eukaryota > Metazoa > Arthropoda > Insecta > Hymenoptera > Halictidae > Halictus > Halictus rubicundus. The sequence continues at coordinate 55,140 of NW_027488966.1, read as the reverse complement.
CTATCGTATCCTCTATCGTATCCTATCCTCTATCCTATCCTATCGTATCCTCTATCGTATCCTATCCTCTATCCTATCCTATTCTCTATCCTATCCAATCCCCTATCCTATCCTCTATCCTAACCTATCCTCTATCTTATCCTATCCTCTATCCTATAGTATCATCTATCCTATCCTATCCTCTATCCTATCCTATCCTCTACCCTATCCTATCCTCTATCCTATCCTATCATCTATCCTATCCTATCCTCTATCCTATCCTATCCTCTATCCCATCCTATCCTCTATCCTATCCTATCATCTATCCTATCCTATCTTCTATCCTATCCTATCCTCTATCATATCCTATCCTCTATCCTATCCTATCCTCTATCCTATCCTATCCTATCCTCTATCCTATCCTATCCTCTATCCTATCCTATCCTATCCTCTATCCCATCCTATCCTGTATCCTATCCTATCGTATCCTCTGTCCTATCCTATCCTCTATCCTATCCTATCCTCCATCCTATCCTATCCTCTATCTTATCCTATCCTCTATCCTATCCTATCATCTATCCTATCCTATCCTCCATCCTATCCTATCCTCTATCATATCCTATCCTATATCATATCCTATCCTCTATCCTATCCAATCCTCTATCCTATCCTATCCTCTATCCTATCATATCGTATCCTCTATCCTATCCTATCCTCTATCCTATCCTATCCTCTATCCTATCCTATCCTTTATCCTATCCTATCCTCTATCGTATCCTATCCTCTATTATATCCTATCCTCTATCCTATCCTATCCTCTATCATATCCTATCCTCTATCATATCCTATCCTCTATCCTATCCAATCCTCTATCCTATCCTATCCTCTATCCTATCCTATCGTATCCTCTATCCTATCCTATCCTCTATCCTATCCTATCCTCTATCCTATCCTATCCTCTATCATATCCTATCCTCTATCCTCTCCTATCCTCTATCCTATCCTATCCTCTATCCTATCCTACCCTCTATCCTATCCTTTCGGATCCTCTATCGCATCCCATCCTCTATCCTGTCCTATCCTCTATCCTATCCTATCGTCTATACTATCCTATCCTCTATCCTATCCTATCCTCTATCCTATCCTATCCTCTATAATATCGTATCCTCTATCATATCCTATCCTCATTCCTATAATATCATCTGTCCTATCCTATCCTCTATCCTATCCAATCCACTATCCTATCCTCTATCCTATCCAATCCCCTATCCTATCCTCTATCCTATGCTATCCTCTATCCTATCCTATCCTCTATCCTTTCCTATCCTCTATCCTATTATATCCTCTATCGTATCCCATGCTCTATCCTATCCTATCCTCTATCCTATCCTATGCTCTATCCTATCATATCCTCTATCTTATCCTTTCCTCTATCCTATCCTATCCTCCATCCTATCCTATCCTCTATGCTATCCTATCCTCTATCATATCCTATCCTCTATCCTATCCTATCCTCTATCCTATCCTATCCTCTATCCTATCCTACCCTCTATTCTATCCTATTCTCGATCCTATCCTATCGTATCCTCTGTCCTATCCTATCCTCGATCCTATCCTATACTCTATCGTATCCTATCGTCTATCCTATCATATCCTCTATCTTATCCTATCCTCTATACTATCCTATCCTCTATACTATCCTATCCTCTATCCTATCCAATCCCCTATCCTATCCTCTATCCTATGCTATCCTCTATCCTATCCTATCCTCTATCCTTTCCTATCCTCTATCCTATTATATCCTCTATCGTATCCCATGCTCTATCCTATCCTATCCTCTATCCTATCCTATGCTCTATCCTATCATATCCTCTATCTTATCCTTTCCTCTATCCTATCCTATCCTCCATCCTATCCTATCCTCTATACTATCCTATCCTCTATCCTATTCTATCCTCTATCCTATCCTCTCCTCTATCCTATCCTATCCTCTATCCTATCCTATCCTCTATTCTATCCTATTCTCGATCCTATCCTATCGTATCCTTTGTCCTATCCTATCCTCGATCCTATCCTATCCTCTGTCCTATTCTATCCTCTATCCTATCCTCTCCTCTATCCTATCCTATCCTCTATTCTATCCTATCCTCTATAATATCGTATCCTCTATCATATCCTATCCTCTATCCTATCGTATCCTCTATAATATCGTCTCCTCTATCATATCCTATCCTCATTCCTATAATATCATCTGTCCTATCCTATCCTCTATCCTATCCAATCCCCTATCCTATCCTCTATCGTATCCTATGCTCTATCCTATCCTATCCTCTATCCTATCCTATCCTCTATCCTATCCTATCCTCTATCCTATCCTATCCTCTATCGTATCCTATGCTCTATCCTATCCTATCTTCTATCCTATCCTATCCTCTATCCTGTCCTATCCTATCCTCTATCCTATGCTATCCTCTATCCTATCCTATCCTCTATCCTTTCCTATCCTCTATCCTATTATATCCTCTACCGTATCCTATGCTCTATCCTATCCTATCCTCTATCCTATCCGATCCACTATCATATCCTATCCTCTATCCTATCCTATCCTCTATCCTATCCTATCCTCTATCCTATCCAATCCCCTATCCTATCCTGTATCCTATCCTATCCTCTATCTTATCCTATCCTGTATCCTATCCTATCATCTATCCTATCCTATCCTCTATCCTATCCTACCCTCTATCCTATCCTTTCGGATCCTCTATCGCATCCTATCCTCTATCCTATCCTATCCTCTATCCTATCCTATCCTCTATACTATCCTATCCTCTATCCTATCCTATCCTCTATCCTATCCTATCCTCTATAATATCGTATCCTCTATCATATCCTATCCTCATTCCTATAATATCATCTGTCCTATCCTATCCTCTATCCTATCCAATCCACTATCCTATCCTTTATTCTATCCAATCCCCTATCCTATCCTCTATCCGATCCTATCCTCTATCCTATCCTATCCTCTATCCTATCCTATCCTCTATCTTATCCTATCCTCTATCCTATCCTATCATCTATCCTATCCTATCATCTATCCTATCCTATCCTCTATCATATCCTATCCTCTATCATATCCTATCCTCTATCCTATCCAATCCTCTATCCTATCCTATCCTCTATTATATCCTATCGTATCCTCTATCCTATCCTATCCTATCCTATCCTCTATCCTATCCTATACTCTATCCTATCCTATCCTCTATCCTATCCTATCCTTTATTCTATCCAATCCCCTATCCTATACTCTATCCGATCCTATCCTCTATCCTATCCTATCATCTATCCTATCCTATCCTCTATCCTATCCTATCCTCTATCATATCCTATCCACTATCATATCCTATCCTCTATCCTATCCTATCCTCTATCCTATCCTATCCTCTATCCTATCCTATCGTATCCTCTATCGTATCCTATCCTCTATCCTATCCTATCGTATCCTCTATCGTATCCTATCCTCTATCCTATCCTATTCTCTATCCTATCCAATCCCCTATCCTATCCTCTATCCTAACCTATCCTCTATCTTATCCTATCCTCTATCCTATAGTATCATCTATCCTATCCTATCCTCTATCCTATCCTATCCTCTACCCTATCCTATCCTCTATCCTATCCTATCATCTATCCTATCCTATCCTCTATCCTATCCTATCCTCTATCCCATCCTATCCTCTATCCTATCCTATCATCTATCCTATCCTATCTTCTATCCTATCCTATCCTCTATCATATCCTATCCTCTATCCTATCCTATCCTCTATCCTATCCTATCCTATCCTCTATCCTATCCTATCCTCTATCCTATCCTATCCTATCCTCTATCCCATCCTATCCTGTATCCTATCCTATCGTATCCTCTGTCCTATCCTATCCTCTATCCTATCCTATCCTCCATCCTATCCTATCCTCTATCTTATCCTATCCTCTATCCTATCCTATCATCTATCCTATCCTATCCTCCATCCTATCCTATCCTCTATCATATCCTATCCTATATCATATCCTATCCTCTATCCTATCCAATCCTCTATCCTATCCTATCCTCTATCCTATCATATCGTATCCTCTATCCTATCCTATCCTCTATCCTATCCTATCCTCTATCCTATCCTATCCTTTATCCTATCCTATCCTCTATCGTATCCTATCCTCTATTATATCCTATCCTCTATCCTATCCTATCCTCTATCATATCCTATCCTCTATCATATCCTATCCTCTATCCTATCCAATCCTCTATCCTATCCTATCCTCTATCCTATCCTATCGTATCCTCTATCCTATCCTATCCTATCCTCTATCCTATCCTATCCTCTATCCTATCCTATCCTCTATACTATCCTATCCTCTATCTTATCCTATCCTCTATCCTATCCTATCCTCTATTCTATACTATCCTATCCTCTATCCTATCCTATCCACTATCCTATCCTATCATCTATCCTATCGTATCCTCTGTCCTATCCTATCCTCTATCCTATCCTATCCTCTATCCTATCCTATCCTCTATCTTATCCTATCCTCTATCCTATCCTATCATCTATCCTATCATATCCTCTATCTTATCCTATCCTCTATCCTATCCTATCATCTATACTATCCTATCATCTATCCTATCCTATCCTCTATTATATCCTATCCTCTATCATATCCTATCCTCTATCCTATCCAATCCTCTATCCTATCCTATCCTCTATTATATCCTATCGTATCCTCTATCCTATCCTATCCTCTATCCTATCCAATCCTCTATCCTATCCTATCCTCTATTATATCCTATCGTATCCTCTATCCTATCCTATCCTATCCTATCCTCTATCCTATCCTATACTCTATCCTATCTTATCCTCTATCTTATCCTATCCTCTATCCTATCCTCTATCCTATCCTATCCTTTATTCTATCCAATCCCCTATCCTATACTCTATCCGATCCTATCCTCTATCCTATCCTATCATCTATCCTATCCTATCCTCTATCCTATCCTATCCTCTATCATATCCTATCCACTATCATATCCTATCCTCTATCCTATCCTATCCTCTATCCTATCCTATCCTCTATCCTATCCTATCGTACCCTCTATCGTATCCTATCCTCTATCCTATCCTATCGTATCCTCTATCGTATCCTATCCTCTATCCTATCCTATCCTCTATCCTATCCAATCCCCTATCCTATCCTCTATCCTAACCTATCCTCTATCTTATCCTATCCTCTATCCTACAGTATCATCTATCCTATCCTATCCTCTATCCTATCCTATCCTCTACCCTATCCTATCCTCTATCCTATCCTATCATCTATCCTATCCTATCCTCTATCTTATCCAATCCTCTATCCTATCCTATCCTCTATTATATCCTATCGTATCCTCTATCCTATCCTATCCTATCCTATCCTCTATCCTATCCTATACTCTATCCTATCTTATCCTCTATCTTATCCTATCCTCTATCCTATCCTCTATCCTATCCTATCCTTTATTCTATCCAATCCCCTATCCTATACTCTATCCGATCCTATCCTCTATCCTATCCTATCATCTATCCTATCCTATCCTCTATCCTATCCTATCCTCTATCATATCCTATCCACTATCATATCCTATCCTCTATCCTATCCTATCCTCTATCCTATCCTATCCTCTATCCTATCCTATCGTACCCTCTATCGTATCCTATCCTCTATCCTATCCTATCGTATCCTCTATCGTATCCTATCCTCTATCCTATCCTATCCTCTATCCTATCCAATCCCCTATCCTATCCTCTATCCTAACCTATCCTCTATCTTATCCTATCCTCTATCCTACAGTATCATCTATCCTATCCTATCCTCTATCCTATCCTATCCTCTACCCTATCCTATCCTCTATCCTATCCTATCATCTATCCTATCCTATCATCTATCCTATCCTATCCTCTATCCCATCCTATCCTCTATCCTATCCTATCATCTATCCTATCCTATCTTCTATCCTATCCTATCCCCTATCATATCCTATCCTCTATCCTATCCTATCCTCTATCCTATCCTATCCTCTATCCTATCCTATCCTCTATCCTATCCTATCCTCTATCCTATCCTATCCTATCCTCTATCCTATCCTATCCTATCCTCTATCCTATCCTATCCTGTATCCTATCCTATCGTATCCTCTGTCCTATCCTATCCTCTATCCTATCCTATCCTCTATCCTATCCTATCCTCCATCCTATCCTATCCTCTATCTTATCCTATCCTCTATCCTATCCTATCATCTATCCTATCCTATCCTCCATCCTATCCTATCCTCTATCATATCCTATCCTATATCATATCCTATCCTCTATCCTATCCAATCCTCTATCCTATCCTATCCTCTATCCTATCATATCGTATCCTCTATCCTATCGTATCCTCTATCCTATCCAATCCCCTATACTATCCTCTATCCTATCCTATCCTCTATCTTATCCAATCCTCTATCCTATCCTATCATCTATCCTATCCTATCCTCTATCCTATCTTATCCTCTATCCGATCCTATCCTCTATCCTATCCTATCCTCTATCCTATCCTATCCTCTATCTTATCCTATCCTCTATCCTATCCTATCATCTATCCTATCCTATCCTCTATCCTATCGTATCCTCTATCATATCCTATCCTCTATCATATCCTATCCTCTATCCTATCCAATCCTCTATCCTATCCTATCCTCTATACTATCCTATCCTCTATCCTATCCTATTCTCTATCCTATCCTATCGTATCCTCTGTCCTATCCTATCCTCTATCCTATCCTATCCTCTATCCTATCCTATCCTCTATCTTATCCTATCCTCTATCCTATCCTATCATCTATCCTATCCTATCCTCTATCCTATCCTATCCTCTATCATATCCTATCCTCTATCATATCCTATCCTCTATACTATCCAATCCTCTATCCTATCCTATCCTCTATCCTATCCTATCGTATACTCTATCCTATCCTATCCTATCCTCTATCCTATCTTATCCTCTATCCGATCCTATCCTCTATCCTATCCTGTCCTCTATCCTATCCTATCCTCTATCTTATCCTATCCTCTATCCTATCCTATCATCTATCCTATCCTATCCTCTATCCCATCCTATCCTCTATCCTATCCTATCCTCTATCCTATCCTATCCTCTATCATATCCTATCCTCTATCATATCCTATCCTCTATCCTATCCAATCCTCTATCCTATCCTATCCTCTATCCTATCCTATCGTATCCTCTATCCTATCCTATCCTATCCTCTATCCTATCCTATCCTCTATCCTATCCTATCCTCTATCCTATCCTATCCTCTATCCTATCCTATCCTCTATCCTATCCTATCCTCTATCCCATCCTATCCTCTATCCTATCCTATCCTCTATCCTATCCTATTCTCTATCCTATCCTATCGTATCCTCTGTCCTATCCTATCCTCTATCCTATCCTATCCTCTATCCTATCCTATCCTCTATCTTATCCTATCCTCTATCCTATCCTATCATCTATCCTATCCTATCCTCTATCCTATCCTATCCTCTATCATATCCTATCCTCTATCATATCCTATCCTCTATCCTATCCAATCCTCTATCCTATCCTATCCTCTATCCTATCCTATCCTCTATCCTATCCTATCCTCTATCCTATCCTATCCTCTATCCTATCCTATCCTCTATCCCATCCTATCCTCTATCCTATCCTATCCTCTATCCTATCCTATTCTCTATCCTATCCTATCGTATCCTCTGTCCTATCCTATCCTCTATCCTATCCTATCCTCTATCCTATCCTATCTTCTATCCTATCCTATCCTCTATCCTGTCCTATCCTATCCTCTATCCTATGCTATCCTCTATCCTATCCTATCCTCTATCCTTTCCTATCCTCTATCCTATTATATCCTCTACCGTATCCTATGCTCTATCCTATCCTATCCTCTATCCTATCCGATCCACTATCATATCCTATCCTCTATCCTATCCTATCCTCTATCCTATCCTATCCTCTATCCTATCCAATCCCCTATCCTATCCTGTATCCTATCCTATCCTCTATCTTATCCTATCCTGTATCCTATCCTATCATCTATCCTATCCTATCCTCTATCCTATCCTACCCTCTATCCTATCCTTTCGGATCCTCTATCGCATCCTATCCTCTATCCTATCCTATCCTCTATCCTATCCTATCCTCTATACTATCCTATCCTCTATCCTATCCTATCCTCTATCCTATCCTATCCTCTATAATATCGTATCCTCTATCATATCCTATCCTCATTCCTATAATATCATCTGTCCTATCCTATCCTCTATCCTATCCAATCCACTATCCTATCCTCTATCCTATCCAATCCCCTATCCTATCCTCTATCCTATCCTATCCTCTATCTTATCCTATCCTATAACCTATCCTATCATCTATCCTATCCTATCATCTATCCTATCCTATCCTCTTTCCTATCCTATCCTCTATCATATCCAATCCTCTATCCTATCCTATACTCTATCCTATCTTATCCTCTATCTTATCCTATCCTCTATCCTATCCTATCCTTTATTCTATCCAATCCCCTATCCTATCCTCTATCCGATCCTATCCTCTATCCTATCCTATCCTCTATCCTATCCTATCCTCTATCTTATCCTATCCTCTATCCTATCCTATCATCTATCCTATCCTATCATCTATCCTATCCTATCCTCTATCATATCCTATCCTCTATCATATCCTATCCTCTATCCTATCCAATCCTCTATCCTATCCTATCCTCTATTATATCCTATCGTATCCTCTATCCTATCCTATCCTATCCTATCCTCTATCCTATCCTATACTCTATCCTATCTTATCCTCTATCTTATCCTATCCTCTATCCTATCCTCTATCCTATCCTATCCTTTATTCTATCCAATCCCCTATCCTATACTCTATCCGATCCTATCCTCTATCCTATCCTATCATCTATCCTATCCTATCCTCTATCCTATCCTATCCTCTATCATATCCTATCCACTATCATATCCTATCCTCTATCCTATCCTATCCTCTATCCTATCCTATCCTCTATCCTATCCTATCGTATCCTCTATCGTATCCTATCCTCTATCCTATCCTATCGTATCCTCTATCGTATCCTATCCTCTATCCTATCCTATTCTCTATCCTATCCAATCCCCTATCCTATCCTCTATCCTAACCTATCCTCTATCTTATCCTATCCTCTATCCTATAGTATCATCTATCCTATCCTATCCTCTATCCTATCCTATCCTCTACCCTATCCTATCCTCTATCCTATCCTATCATCTATCCTATCCTATCCTCTATCCTATCCTATCCTCTATCCCATCCTATCCTCTATCCTATCCTATCATCTATCCTATCCTATCTTCTATCCTATCCTATCCTCTATCATATCCTATCCTCTATCCTATCCTATCCTCTATCCTATCCTATCCTATCCTCTATCCTATCCTATCCTCTATCCTATCCTATCCTATCCTCTATCCCATCCTATCCTGTATCCTATCCTATCGTATCCTCTGTCCTATCCTATCCTCTATCCTATCCTATCCTCCATCCTATCCTATCCTCTATCTTATCCTATCCTCTATCCTATCCTATCATCTATCCTATCCTATCCTCCATCCTATCCTATCCTCTATCATATCCTATCCTATATCATATCCTATCCTCTATCCTATCCAATCCTCTATCCTATCCTATCCTCTATCCTATCATATCGTATCCTGTATCCTATCCTATCCTCTATCCTATCCTATCCTCTATCCTATCCTATCCTTTATCCTATCCTATCCTCTATCGTATCCTATCCTCTATTATATCCTATCCTCTATCCTATCCTATCCTCTATCATATCCTATCCTCTATCATATCCTATCCTCTATCCTATCCAATCCTCTATCCTATCCTATCCTCTATCCTATCCTATCGTATCCTCTATCCTATCCTATCCTATCCTCTATCCTATCCTATCCTCTATCCTATCCTATCCTCTATACTATCCTATCCTCTATCTTATCCTATCCTCTATCCTATCCTATCCTCTATCCTATACTATCCTATCCTCTATCCTATCCTATCAACTATCCTATCCTATCATCTATCCTATCGTATCCTCTGTCCTATCCTATCCTCTATCCTATCCTATCCTCTATCCTATCCTATCCTCTATCTTATCCTATCCTCTATCCTATCCTATCATCTATCCTATCATATCCTCTATCTTATCCTATCCTCTATCCTATCCTATCATCTATACTATCCTATCATCTATCCTATCCTATCCTCTATTATATCCTATCCTCTATCATATCCTATCCTCTATCCTATCCAATCCTCTATCCTATCCTATCCTCTATTATATCCTATCGTATCCTCTATCCTATCCTATCCTCTATCCTATCCAATCCTCTATCCTATCCTATCCTCTATTATATCCTATCGTATCCTCTATCCTATCCTATCCTATCCTATCCTCTATCCTATCCTATACTCTATCCTATCTTATCCTCTATCTTATCCTATCCTCTATCCTATCCTCTATCCTATCCTATCCTTTATTCTATCCAATCCCCTATCCTATACTCTATCCGATCCTATCCTCTATCCTATCCTATCATCTATCCTATCCTATCCTCTATCCTATCCTATCCTCTATCATATCCTATCCACTATCATATCCTATCCTCTATCCTATCCTATCCTCTATCCTATCCTATCCTCTATCCTATCCTATCGTACCCTCTATCGTATCCTATCCTCTATCCTATCCTATCGTATCCTCTATCGTATCCTATCCTCTATCCTATCCTATCCTCTATCCTATCCAATCCCCTATCCTATCCTCTATCCTAACCTATCCTCTATCTTATCCTATCCTCTATCCTACAGTATCATCTATCCTATCCTATCCTCTATCCTATCCTATCCTCTACCCTATCCTATCCTCTATCCTATCCTATCATCTATCCTATCCTATCCTCTATCCTATCCTATCCTCTATCCCATCCTATCCTCTATCCTATCCTATCATCTATCCTATCCTATCTTCTATCCTATCCTATCCCCTATCATATCCTATCCTCTATCCTATCCTATCCTCTATCCTATCCTATCCTCTATCCTATCCTATCCTCTATCCTATCCTATCCTCTATCCTATCCTATCCTATCCTCTATCCTATCCTATCCTCTATCCTATCCTATCCTATCCTCTATCCTATCCTATCCTGTATCCTATCCTATCGTATCCTCTGTCCTATCCTATCCTCTATCCTATCCTATCCTCCATCCTATCCTATCCTCTATCTTATCCTATCCTCTATCCTATCCTATCATCTATCCTATCCTATCCTCCATCCTATCCTATCCTCTATCATATCCTATCCTATATCATATCCTATCCTCTATCCTATCCAATCCTCTATCCTATCCTATCCTCTATCCTATCATATCGTATCCTCTATCCTATCGTATCCTCTATCCTATCCAATCCCCTATACTATCCTCTATCCTATCCTATCCTCTATCTTATCCAATCCTCTATCCTATCCTATCATCTATCCTATCCTATCCTCTATCCTATCTTATCCTCTATCCGATCCTATCCTCTATCCTATCCTATCCTCTATCCTATCCTATCCTCTATCTTATCCTATCCTCTATCCTATCCTATCATCTATCCTATCCTATCCTCTATCCTATCGTATCCTCTATCATATCCTATCCTCTATCATATCCTATCCTCTATCCTATCCAATCCTCTATCCTATCCTATCCTCTATACTATCCTATCCTCTATCCTATCCTATTCTCTATCCTATCCTATCGTATCCTCTGTCCTATCCTATCCTCTATCCTATCCTATCCTCTATCCTATCCTATCCTCTATCTTATCCTATCCTCTATCCTATCCTATCATCTATCCTATCCTATCCTCTATCCTATCCTATCCTCTATCATATCCTATCCTCTATCATATCCTATCCTCTATACTATCCAATCCTCTATCCTATCCTATCCTCTATCCTATCCTATCGTATTCTCTATCCTATCCTATCCTATCCTCTATCCTATCTTATCCTCTATCCGATCCTATCCTCTATCCTATCCTGTCCTCTATCCTATCCTATCCTCTATCTTATCCTATCCTCTATCCTATCCTATCATCTATCCTATCCTATCCTCTATCCTATCGTATCCTCTATCATATCCTATCCTCTATCATATCCTATCCTCTATCCTATCCAATCCTCTATCCTATCCTATCCTCTATACTATCCTATCCTCTATCCTATCCTATTCTCTATCCTATCCTATCGTATCCTCTGTCCTATCCTATCCTCTATCCTATCCTATCCTCTATCCTATCCTATCCTCTATCTTATCCTATCCTCTATCCTATCCTATCATCTATCCTATCCTATCCTCTATCCTATCCTATCATCTATCCTATCCTATCCTCTATCCTATCCTATCCTCTATCATATCCTATCCTCTATCCTATCCTATACTCTATCCTATCTTATCCTCTATCTTATCCTATCCTCTATCCTATCCTATCATTTATTCTATCCAATCCCCTATCCTATCCTCTATCCGATCCTATCCTCTATCCTATCCTATCCTCTATCCTATCCTATCCTCTATCTTATCCTATCCTCTATCCTATCCTATCATCTATCCTATCCTATCATCTATCCTATCCTATCCTCTATCATGTCCTATCCTCTATCATATCCTATCCTCTATCCTATCCAATCCTCTATCCTATCCTATCCTCTATTATATCCTATCGTATCCTCTATCCTATCCTATCCTATCCTGTATCCTATCCTATCCTCTATCCTATCCTATACTCTATCCTATCTTATCCTCTATCTTATCCTATCCTCTATCCTATCCTCTATCCTATCCTGTCCTTTATTCTATCCAATCCCCTATCCTATACTCTATCCGATCCTATCCTCTATCCTATCCTATCATCTATCCTATCCTATCCTCTATCCTATCCTATCCTCTATCATATCCTATCCACTATCATATCCTATCCTCTATCCGATCCAATCCTCTATCCTATCCTATCCTCTATTATATCCTATCGTATCCTCTATCCTATCCTATCCTATCCTCTATCCTATCCTATCCTCTATCCTATCCTATCATCTATCCTATCCTATCCTCTATCCTATCCTATCCTCTATCCCATCCTATCCTCTATCCTATCCTATCCTCTATCCTATCCTATCCTCTATCATATCCTATCCTCTATCATATCCTATCCTCTATCCTATCCAATCCTCTATCCTATCCTATCCTCTATCCTATCCTATCGTATCCTCTATCCTATCCTATCCTATCCTCTATCCTATCCTATCCTCTATCCTATCCTATCCTCTATCCTATCCTATCCTCTATCCTATCCTATCCTCTATCCTATCCTATCCTCTATCCCATCCTATCCTCTATCCTATCCTATCCTCTATCCTATCCTATTCTCTATCCTATCCTATCGTATCCTCTGTCCTATCCTATCCTCTATCCTATCCTATCCTCTATCCTATCCTATCCTCTATCTTATCCTATCCTCTATCCTATCCTATCATCTATCCTATCCTATCCTCTATCCTATCCTATCCTCTATCATATCCTATCCTCTATCATATCCTATCCTCTATCCTATCCAATCCTCTATCCTATCCTATCCTCTATCCTATCCTATCGTATCCTCTATCCTATCCTATCCTATCCTCTATCCTATCCTATCCTCTACCGTCTCCTATCCTGTATCCAATCCAATCCCCTATCCTCTATCCTATCCTATCCTATCCTATCCTCTACCGTCTCCTATCCTGTATCCGATCCAATCCCCTATCCTCTATCCTATCCTCTATCCTATCCTATCGTATCCTGTATCGTATCCTATCCTCTATCCTATCCTATCCTCTATCCTATCCTATCCTCTATCATATCCTATCCTCTATCATATCCTATCCTCTATCCTATCCAATCCCCTATCCTCTATCCTATCCTCTATCCTATCCTATCGTATCCTCTATCGTATCCTATCCTCTATCCTATCCTATCGTATCCTCTATCGTATCCTATCCTCTATCCTATCCTATCATCTGTCCTATCCTATCCTCCATCCTATCCTATCCTCTATCATATCCTATCCTATATCATATCCTATCCTCTATCCTATCCAATCCTCTATCCTATCCTATCCTCTATCCTATCATATCGTATCCTCTATCCTATCCTATCCTCTATCCTATCCAATCCCCTATACTATCCTCTATCCTATCCTATCCTCTATCTTATCCAATCCTCTATCCTATCCTATCATCTATCCTATCCTATCCTCTATCCTATCTTATCCTCTATCCGATCCTATCCTCTATCCTATCCTGTCCTCTATCCTATCCTATCCTCTATCTTATCCTATCCTCTATCCTATCCTATCATCTATCCTATCCTATCCTCTATCCTATCGTATCCTCTATCATATCCTATCCTCTATCATATCCTATCCTCTATCCTATCCAATCCTCTATCCTATCCTATCCTCTATACTATCCTATCCTCTATCCTATCCTATTCTCTATCCTATCCTATCGTATCCTCTGTCCTATCCTATCCTCTATCCTATCCTATCCTCTATCCTATCCTCTATCTTATCCTATCCTCTATCCTATCCTATCATCTATCCTATCCTATCCTCTATCCTATCCTATCCTCTATCATATCCTATCCTCTATCATATCCTATCCTCTATACTATCCAATCCTCTATCCTATCCTATCCTCTATCCTATCCTATCGTATACTCTATCCTATCCTATCCTATCCTCTATCCTATCCTATCCTCTATCCTATCCTATCCTCTATACTATCCTATCCTCTATCTTATCCTATCCTCTATCCTATCCTATCCTTTATCCTATCCTATCCTCTATCCTATCCTATCCTCTACCATATCCTATCCTCTATCATATCCTATCCTCTATCCTATCCAATCCTCTATCCTATCCTATCCTCTATCCTATCCTATCGTATCCTCTATCCTATCCTATCCTATCCTCTATCCTATCCTATCCTCTATCCTATCCTATCCTCTATACTATCCTATCCTCTATCTTATCCTATCCTCTATCCTATCCTATCCTCTATCCTATCCCATCCTCTATCCTATCCTATCCTCTATCCTATCCTATCCTATCCTCTACCGTCTCCTATCCTGTATCCGATCCAATCCCCTATCCTCTATCCCATCCTCTATCGTATCGTATCCTCTATCCTATCTGATCCACTATCATATCCTATCCTCTATCCTATCCTATCCTCTATCCTATCCTATCATCTATCTTATCCTATCCTCTATCCTATCCTATCATCTATCCTATACTATCCTCTATCCTATCCTATCCTCTATCCTATCCTATCCTCTATCCTATCC
Source organism: Halictus rubicundus (assembly GCF_050948215.1). Classification (NCBI taxonomy): domain Eukaryota; kingdom Metazoa; phylum Arthropoda; class Insecta; order Hymenoptera; family Halictidae; genus Halictus; species Halictus rubicundus. The sequence continues at coordinate 39,601 of NW_027488966.1, read as the reverse complement.
TATCATCTATCCTATCCTATCCTCTATCCTATCCTATCCTCTATCCTATCTTATCCTCTATCTTATCCTATCCTCTATCCTATCCTATCCTATCCTCTATCCTATCCTATCATCTATCCTATCCTATCCTCTATCCTATCCTATCCTCTATCATATCCTATCCTCTATCCTATCCTATACTCTATCCTATCTTATCCTCTATCTTATCCTATCCTCTATCCTATCCTATCATTTATTCTATCCAATCCCCTATCCTATCCTCTATCCGATCCTATCCTCTATCCTATCCTATCCTCTATCCTATCCTATCCTCTATCTTATCCTATCCTCTATCCTATCCTCTATCCTATCCTATCCTTTATTCTATCCAATCCCCTATCCTATACTCTATCCGATCCTATCCTCTATCCTATCCTATCATCTATCCTATCCTATCCTCTATCCTATCCTATCCTCTATCATATCCTATCCACTATCATATCCTATCCTCTATCCGATCCAATCCTCTATCCTATCCTATCCTCTATTATATCCTATCGTATCCTCTATCCTATCCTATCCTATCCTCTATCCTATCCTATCCTCTATCCTATCCTATCATCTATCCTATCCTATCCTCTATCCTATCCTATCCTCTATCCCTTCCTATCCTCTATCCTATCCTATCCTCTATCCTATCCTATCCTCTATCATATCCTATCCTCTATCATATCCTATCCTCTATCCTATCCAATCCTCTATTATATCCTATCCTCTATCCTATCCAATCCTCTATCCTATCCTATCCTCTATCCTATCCTATCGTATCCTCTATCCTATCCTATCCTATCCTCTATCCTATCCTATCCTCTATCCTATCCTATCCTCTATCCTATCCTATCCTCTATCCTATCCTATCCTCTATCCTATCCTATCCTCTATCCCATCCTATCCTCTATCCTATCCTATCCTCTATCCTATCCTATTCTCTATCCTATCCTATCGTATCCTCTGTCCTATCCTATCCTCTATCCTATCCTATCCTCTATCCTATCCTATCCTCTATCTTATCCTATCCTCTATCCTATCCTATCATCTATCCTATCCTATCCTCTATCCTATCCTATCCTCTATCATATCCTATCCTCTATCATATCCTATCCTCTATCCTATCCAATCCTCTATCCTATCCTATCCTCTATCCTATCCTATCGTATCCTCTATCCTATCCTATCCTATCCTCTATCCTATCCTATCCTCTACCGTCTCCTATCCTGTATCCAATCCAATCCCCTATCCTCTATCCTATCCTATCCTATCCTATCCTCTACCGTCTCCTATCCTGTATCCGATCCAATCCCCTATCCTCTATCCTATCCTCTATCCTATCCTATCGTATCCTGTATCGTATCCTATCCTCTATCCTATCCTATCCTCTATCCTATCCTATCCTCTATCATATCCTATCCTCTATCATATCCTATCCTCTATCCTATCCAATCCCCTATCCTCTATCCTATCCTCTATCCTATCCTATCGTATCCTCTATCGTATCCTATCCTCTATCCTATCCTATCGTATCCTCTATCGTATCCTATCCTCTATCCTATCCTATCCTCTATCCTATCCAATCCCCTATCCTATCCTCTATCCTAACCTATCCTCTATCTTATCCTATCCTCTATCCTATCCTATCATCTATCCTATCCTAACCTCTATCCTATCCTATCCTCTATCCTATCCTATCCTCTATCCTATCCTATCCTCTATCCTATCCTATCCTCTATCCTATCCTATCCTCTATCCCATCCTACCCTCTATCCTATCCTATCCTCTATCCTATCCGATCCTCTATCCTATCCTATCCTCTATCCTATCCTATCCTCTATCCTATCCTATCCTCTACAATATCGTATCCTCTATCATATCCTTTCCTCTTTCCTATAATATCATCTATCCTATCCTATCCTCTATCATATCCTTTCCTCTTTCCTATAATATCATCTATCCTATCCCATCCTCTATCCTATCCTATCCTCTATCCTATCCTATCCTCTATCCTATCCTATCCTCTATCCTATCCTCTATCCTATCCTTTCCTCTATCCTATCCTATCCTCTATCCCATCCTATCCTCTATCCTATCCTATCCTCTATCCTATCCTGTCCTCTATCCTATCCTATCCTCTATCCCATCCTATCCTCTATCCTATCCTATCCTCTATCCTATCCTATCCTCTACAATATCGTATGCTCTATCATATCCTTTCCTCTTTCCTATAATATCATCTATCCTATCCTATCCTCTATCTTATCCTATCCTCTTCCCTATCCTATCATCTATCCTATCCTATCCTCTATCCTACCCTATCCTCTATCCTATCCTATCCTCTATCCTATCCTATCCTCTATCCTATCCTATCCTCTATCCTATCCTATCCTCTATCCTATCCTAACCTGTATCCTATCCTATCCTCTATCCTATCCTATCCTCTATCCTATCCTAACCTGTATCCTATCCTATCCTCTATCCTATCCTATCCTCTATCCTATCCTATCCTCTATCCTATCCTATCCTCTATCCTATCCTATCCTCTATCCTATCCTATCCTCTATCCTATCCTATCCTCTATCCTATCGTATCCTCTATCCTATCCTATCCTCTATCCTATCCTATCCTCTATCCTATCCTACCCTCTACAATATCGTATCCTCTATCATATCCTTTCCTCTTTCCTATAATATCATCTATCCTATCCTATCCTCTATCTTATCCTATCCTCTATCCTATCCTATCATCTATCCTATCCTATCCTCTATCCTATCGTATCCTCTATCATATCCTATCCTCTATCATATCCTATCCTCTATCCTATCCAATCCTCTATCCTATCCTATCCTCTATACTATCCTATCCTCTATCCTATCCTATTCTCTATCCTATCCTATCGTATCCTCTGTCCTATCCTATCCTCTATCCTATCCTATCCTCTATCCTATCCTATCCTCTATCTTATCCTATCCTCTATCCTATCCTATCATCTATCCTATCCTATCCTCTATCCTATCCTATCCTCTATCATATCCTATCCTCTATCATATCCTATCCTCTATACTATCCAATCCTCTATCCTATCCTATCCTCTATCCTATCCTATCGTATACTCTATCCTATCCTATCCTATCCTCTATCCTATCTTATCCTCTATCCGATCCTATCCTCTATCCTATCCTGTCCTCTATCCTATCCTATCCTCTATCTTATCCTATCCTCTATCCTATCCTATCATCTATCCTATCCTATCCTCTATCCTATCGTATCCTCTATCATATCCTATCCTCTATCATATCCTATCCTCTATCCTATCCAATCCTCTATCCTATCCTATCCTCTATACTATCCTATCCTCTATCCTATCCTATTCTCTATCCTATCCTATCGTATCCTCTGTCCTATCCTATCCTCTATCCTATCCTATCCTCTATCCTATCCTATCCTCTATCTTATCCTATCCTCTATCCTATCCTATCATCTATCCTATCCTATCCTCTATCCTATCCTATCATCTATCCTATCCTATCCTCTATCCTATCCTATCCTCTATCATATCCTATCCTCTATCCTATCCTATACTCTATCCTATCTTATCCTCTATCTTATCCTATCCTCTATCCTATCCTATCATTTATTCTATCCAATCCCCTATCCTATCCTCTATCCGATCCTATCCTCTATCCTATCCTATCCTCTATCCTATCCTATTCTCTATCTTATCCTATCCTCTATCCTATCCTATCATCTATCCTATCCTATCATCTATCCTATCCTATCCTCTATCATGTCCTATCCTCTATCATATCCTATCCTCTATCCTATCCAATCCTCTATCCTATCCTATCCTCTATTATATCCTATCGTATCCCCTATCCTATCCTATCCTATCCTCTATCCTATCCTATCCTCTATCCTATCCTATACTCTATCCTATCTTATCCTCTATCTTATCCTATCCTCTATCCTATCCTCTATCCTATCCTATCCTTTATTCTATCCGATCCCCTATCCTATACTCTATCCGATCCTATCCTCTATCCTATCCTATCATCTATCCTATCCTATCCTCTATCCTATCCTATCCTCTATCATATCCTATCCACTATCATATCCTATCCTCTATCCGATCCAATCCTCTATCCTATCCTATCCTCTATTATATCCTATCGTATCCTCTATCCTATCCTATCCTATCCTCTATCCTATCCTATCCTCTATCCTATCCTATCATCTATCCTATCCTATCCTCTATCCTATCCTATCCTCTATCCCATCCTATCCTCTATCCTATCCTATCCTCTATCCTATCCTATCCTCTATCATATCCTATCCTCTATCATATCCTATCCTCTATCCTATCCAATCCTCTATCCTATCCTATCCTCTATCCTATCCTATCGTATCCTCTATCCTATCCTATCCTATCCTCTATCCTATCCTATCCTCTATCCTATCCTATCCTCTATCTTATCCTATCCTCTATCCTATCCTATCATCTATCCTATCCTATCCTCTATCCTATCGTATCCTCTATCATATCCTATCCTCTATCATATCCTATCCTCTATCCTATCCAATCCTCTATCCTATCCTATCCTCTATACTATCCTATCCTCTATCCTATCCTATTCTCTATCCTATCCTATCGTATCCTCTGTCCTATCCTATCCTCTATCCTATCCTATCCTCTATCCTATCCTATCCTCTATCTTATCCTATCCTCTATCCTATCCTATCATCTATCCTATCCTATCCTCTATCCTATCCTATCCTCTATCATATCCTATCCTCTATCATATCCTATCCTCTATACTATCCAATCCTCTATCCTATCCTATCCTCTATCCTATCTTATCCTCTATCCGATCCTATCCTCTATCCTATCCTATCCTCTATCCTATCCTATCGTATCCTCTATCCTATCCTATCCTATCCTCTATCCTATCCTATCCTCTATCCTATCCTATCCTCTATACTATCCTATCCTCTATCTTATCCTATCCTCTATCCTATCCTATCCTCTATCCTATCCCATCCTCTATCCTATCCTATCCTCTATCCTATCCTATCCTATCCTCTACCGTCTCCTATCCTGTATCCGATCCAATCCCCTATCCTCTATCCCATCCTCTATCGTATCGTATCCTCTATCCTATCTGATCCACTATCATATCCTATCCTCTATCCTATCCTATCCTCTATCCTATCCTATCCTCTATCCTATCCTTTCCTCTATCCTATCCTATCCTCTATCCTATCCTATCCTCTATCCTATCCTATCCTCTATCCTATCCTATCCTCTATCGTATCCTATCCTCTATCATATCCTATCCTCTATCCTATCCTATCATCTATCCTATCCTATCCTCTATCCTATCCTATCCTCTATCCTATCCTATCCTCTACAATATCGTATCCTCTATCATATCCTTTCCTCTTTCCTATAATATCATCTATCCTATCCTATCCTCTATCTTATCCTATCCTCTATCCTATCCTATCATCTATCCTATACTATCCTCTATCCTATCCTATCCTCTATCCTATCCTATCCTCTATCCTATCCTATCATCTATCCTATCCTATCCTCTATCCTATCCTATCCTCTATCCTATCTTATCCTCTATCTTATCCTATCCTCTATCCTATCCTATCCTATCCTCTATCCTATCCTATCATCTATCCTATCCTATCCTCTATCCTATCCTATCCTCTATCATATCCTATCCTCTATCCTATCCTATACTCTATCCTATCTTATCCTCTATCTTATCCTATCCTCTATCCTATCCTATCATTTATTCTATCCAATCCCCTATCCTATCCTCTATCCGATCCTATCCTCTATCCTATCCTATCCTCTATCCTATCCTATCCTCTATCTTATCCTATCCTCTATCCTATCCTATCATCTATCCTATCCTATCATCTATCCTATCCTATCCTCTATCATGTCCTATCCTCTATCATATCCTATCCTCTATCCTATCCAATCCTCTATCCTATCCTATCCTCTATTATATCCTATCGTATCCTCTATCCTATCCTATCCTATCCTCTATCCTATCCTATCCTCTATCCTATCCTATACTCTATCCTATCTTATCCTCTATCTTATCCTATCCTCTATCCTATCCTCTATCCTATCCTATCCTTTATTCTATCCAATCCCCTATCCTATACTCTATCCGATCCTATCCTCTATCCTATCCTATCATCTATCCTATCCTATCCTCTATCCTATCCTATCCTCTATCATATCCTATCCACTATCATATCCTATCCTCTATCCGATCCAATCCTCTATCCTATCCTATCCTCTATTATATCCTATCGTATCCTCTATCCTATCCTATCCTATCCTCTATCCTATCCTATCCTCTATCCTATCCTATCATCTATCCTATCCTATCCTCTATCCTATCCTATCCTCTATCCCATCCTATCCTCTATCCTATCCTATCCTCTATCCTATCCTATCCTCTATCATATCCTATCCTCTATCATATCCTATCCTCTATCCTATCCAATCCTCTATCATATCCTATCCTCTATCCTATCCAATCCTCTATCCTATCCTATCCTCTATCCTATCCAATCCTCTATCCTATCCTATCCTCTATCCTATCCTATCGTATCCTCTATCCTATCCTATCCTATCCTCTATCCTATCCTATCCTCTATCCTATCCTATCCTCTATCCTATCCTATCCTCTATCCTATCCTATCCTCTATCCTATCCTATCCTCTATCCCATCCTATCCTCTATCCTATCCTATCCTCTATCCTATCCTATTCTCTATCCTATCCTATCGTATCCTCTGTCCTATCCTATCCTCTATCCTATCCTATCCTCTATCCTATCCTATCCTCTATCTTATCCTATCCTCTATCCTATCCTATCATCTATCCTATCCTATCCTCTATCCTATCCTATCCTCTATCATATCCTATCCTCTATCATATCCTATCCTCTATCCTATCCAATCCTCTATCCTATCCTATCGTCTATCCTATCCTATCGTATCCTCTATCCTATCCTATCCTATCCTCTATCCTATCCTATCCTCTACCGTCTCCTATCCTGTATCCAATCCAATCCCCTATCCTCTATCCTATCCTATCCTATCCTATCCTATCCTCTACCGTCTCCTATCCTGTATCCGATCCAATCCCCTATCCTCTATCCTATCCTCTATCCTATCCTATCGTATCCTGTATCGTATCCTATCCTTTATCCTATCCTATCCTCTATCCTATCCTATCCTCTATCATATCCTATCCTCTATCATATCCTATCCTCTATCCTATCCAATCCCCTATCCTCTATCCTATCCTCTATCCTATCCTATCGTATCCTCTATCGTATCCTATCCTCTATCCTATCCTATCGTATCCTCTATCCTATCCTATCCTCTATCCTATCCTATCCTCTATCCTATCCAATCCCCTATCCTATCCTCTATCCTAACCTATCCTCTATCTTATCCTATCCTCTATCCTATCCTATCATCTATCCTATCCTATCCTCTATCCTATCCTATCCTCTATCCTATCCTATCCTCTATCCTATCCTATCCTCTATCCCATCCTATCCTCTATCCTATCCTATCCTCTATCCTATCCTATCCTCTATCCTATCCTATCCTCTATCCTATCCTATCCTCTATCCTATCCTATCCTCTACAATATCGTATCCTCTATCATATCCTTTCCTCTTTCCTATAATATCATCTATCCTATCCTATCCTCTATCATATCCTTTCCTCTTTCCTATAATATCATCTATCCTATCCCATCCTCTATCCTATCCTATCCTCTATCATATCCTATCCTCTATCCTATCTTATCCTCTATCTTATCCTATCCTCTATCCTATCCTATCATCTATCCTATCCTATCTTCTATCCTATCCTATCCTCTATCATATCCTATCCTCTATCCTATCCTATCCTCTATCCTATCCTATGCTCTATCCTACCCTATCCTCTATCCTATCCTATCCTCTATCCTATCCTATCCTCTATCCTATCCTATCCTCTATCCTATCCTATCGTACCCTCTATCGTATCCTATCCTCTATCCTATCCTATCCTCTATCCTATCCTATCCTCTATACTATCCTATCCTCTATCGTCTCCTATCCTGTATCCGATCCAATCCCCTAACCTCTATCCTATCCTATTCTCTATCCTATCCTCATTCCTATCGTATCCTCTATCCTATCCTATCCTCTATCCTATCCTATCCTCTGTCCTGTCCTATCCTCTATCCTATCCTATTCTCTATCCTATCCTATCGTATCCTCTATCCTATCCTATCCTCTATCCTATCCTATCCTCTATCCTATCCTATTCTCTATCCTATCCTATCGTATCCTCTATCCTATCCTATCCTCTATCTTATCCTATCCTCTATCCTATCCTATCATCTATCCTATCCTATCCTGTATCCTATCCTTTCGTATCCTCTATCGCATCCTATCCTCTATCCTATCCTATCCTCTATCCTATCCTATCCTCTATACTATCCTATCCTCTATCCTATCCTATTCTCTACCCTATCCTATCGTATCCTCTGTCCTATCCTATCCTCTATCCTATCCTATCCTCTATCCTATCCTATCCTCTATCTTATCCTATCCTCTATCCTATCCTATCCTCTATCCTATCCTATCCTCTATCATATCCTATCCTCTATCATATCCTATCCTCTATCCTATCCAATCCTCTATCCTATCCTATCCTCTATCCTATCCTATCGTATCCTCTATCCTATCCTATCCTCTACCGTCTCCTATCCTGTATCCGATCCAATCCCCTATCCTCTATCCTATCCTATCCTCTATCCTATCCTCTACCGTCTCCTATCCTGTATCCGATCCAATCCCCTATCCTCTATCCTATAATCTATCCTATCCTATCGTATCCTCTATCGTATCCTATCGTATCCTATCGTATCCTCTATCGTATCCTATCCTCTATCCTATCCTATCCTCTATCCTCTATCGTATCCTATCGTATCCTCTATCGTATCCTATCCTCTATCCTATCCTATCCTCTATCCTATCCAATCCCCTATCCTATCCTCTATCCTAACCTATCCTCTATCTTATCCTATCCTCTCTCCTATCCTATCATCTATCCTATCCTATCCTCTATCCTATCCTATCCTCTATCCTATCCTTTCCTCTATCCTATCCTATCCTCTATCCCATCCTATCCTCTATCCTATCCTATCCTCTATCCTATCCTGTCCTCTATCCTATCCTATCCTCTATCCCATCCTATCCTCTATCCTATCCTATCCTCTATCCTATCCTATCCTCTACAATATCGTATGCTCTATCATATCCTTTCCTCTTTCCTATAATATCATCTATCCTATCCTATCCTCTATCTTATCCTATCCTCTTCCCTATCCTATCATCTACCCTATCCTATCCTCTATCCTATCCTATCCTCTATCCTATCCTATCCTCTATCCTATCCTATCCTCTATCCTATCCTATCCTCTATCCTATCCTATCCTCTATCCTATCCTATCCTGTATCCTATCCTATCCTCTATCCTATCCTATCCTCTATCCTATCCTATCCTCTATCCTATCCTATCCTCTATCCTATCCTATCCTCTATCCTATCCTATCCTCTATCCTATCCTATCCTCTATCATATCCTATCCTCTATCCTATCCTATCCTCTATCCTATCCTATCCTCTATCCTATCCTACCCTCTACAATATCGTATCCTCTATCATATCCTTTCCTCTTTCCTATAATATCATCTATCCTATCCTATCCTCTATCTTATCCTATCCTCTATCCTATCCTATCATCTATCCTATATTATCCTCTATCCTATCCTATCCTCTATCCTATCCTATCCTCTATCATATCCTATCCTCTATCCTATCCTATCCTCTATCCTATCTTATCCTCTATCTTATCCTATCCTCTATCCTATCCTATCATCTATCCTATCCTATCCTCTATCCTATCCTATCCTCTATCCTATCCTATCCTCTATCCTATCCTATCCTCTAACCTATCCTATCCTCTATCCTATCCTATCCTCTATCCTATCCTATCCTCTATCCTATCCTATCCTCTATCCTATCCTATCCTCTATCCTATCCTATCCTCTATCCTATCCTATCCTCTATCCTATCCTATTCTCTATCCTATCCTATCGTATCCTCTATCCTATCCTATCCTCTATCTTATCCTATCCTCTATCCTATCCTATCATCTATCCTATCCTATCCTGTATCCTATCCTTTCGTATCCTCTATCGCATCCTATCCTCTATCCTATCCTATCCTCTATCCTATCCTATCCTCTATACTATCCTATCCTCTATCCTATCCTATTCTCTACCCTATCCTATCGTATCCTCTGTCCTATCCTATCCTCTATCCTATCCTATCCTCTATCCTATCCTATCCTCTATCCTATCCTTTCCTCTATCCTATCCTATCCTCTATCCCATCCTATCCTCTATCCTATCCTATCCTCTATCCTATCCTGTCCTCTATCCTATCCTATCCTCTATCCCATCCTATCCTCTATCCTATCCTATCCTCTATCCTATCCTATCCTCTACAATATCGTATGCTCTATCATATCCTTTCCTCTTTCCTATCCTATCCTCTATCCTATCCTATCCTCTATCCTATCCTATCCTCTATCATATCCTATCCTCTATCCTATCCTATCCTCTATCCTATCCTATCCTCTATCCTATCCTACCCTCTACAATATCGTATCCTCTATCATATCCTTTCCTCTTTCCTATAATATCATCTATCCTATCCTATCCTCTATCTTATCCTATCCTCTATCCTATCCTATCATCTATCCTATATTATCCTCTATCCTATCCTATCCTCTATCCTATCCTATCCTCTATCATATCCTATCCTCTATCCTATCCTATCCTCTATCCTATCTTATCCTCTATCTTATCCTATCCTCTATCCTATCCTATCATCTATCCTATCCTATCCTCTATCCTATCCTATCCTCTATCCTATCCTATCCTCTATCCTATCCTATCCTCTAACCTATCCTATCCTCTATCCTATCCTATCCTCTATCCTATCCTATCCTCTATCCTATCCTATCCTCTATCCTATCCTATCCTCTATCCTATCCTATCCTCTATCCTATCCTATCCTCTATCCTATCCTATTCTCTATCCTATCCTATCGTATCCTCTATCCTATCCTATCCTCTATCTTATCCTATCCTCTATCCTATCCTATCATCTATCCTATCCTATCCTGTATCCTATCCTTTCGTATCCTCTATCGCATCCTATCCTCTATCCTATCCTATCCTCTATCCTATCCTATCCTCTATACTATCCTATCCTCTATCCTATCCTATTCTCTACCCTATCCTATCGTATCCTCTGTCCTATCCTATCCTCTATCCTATCCTATCCTCTATCCTATCCTATCCTCTATCCTATCCTTTCCTCTATCCTATCCTATCCTCTATCCCATCCTATCCTCTATCCTATCCTATCCTCTATCCTATCCTGTCCTCTATCCTATCCTATCCTCTATCCCATCCTATCCTCTATCCTATCCTATCCTCTATCCTATCCTATCCTCTACAATATCGTATGCTCTATCATATCCTTTCCTCTTTCCTATAATATCATCTATCCTATCCTATCCTCTATCTTATCCTATCCTCTTCCCTATCCTATCATCTATCCTATCCTATCCTCTATCCTATCCTATCCTCTATCCTATCCTATCCTCTATCCTATCCTATCCTCTATCCTATCCTATCCTCTATCCTATCCTATCCTCTATCCTATCCTATCCTGTATCCTATCCTATCCTCTATCCTATCCTATCCTCTATCCTATCCTATCCTCTATCCTATCCTATCCTCTATCCTATCCTCTATCCTATCCTATCCTCTATCCTATCCTATCCTCTATCCTATCCTATCCTCTATCCTATCCTATCCTCTATCCTATCCTATCCTCTATCCTATCCTACCCTCTACAATATCGTATCCTCTATCATATCCTTTCCTCTTTCCTATAATATCATCTATCCTATCCTATCCTCTATCTTATCCTATCCTCTATCCTATCCTATCATCTATCCTATATTATCCTCTATCCTATCCTATCCTCTATCCTATCCTATCCTCTATCATATCCTATCCTCTATCCTATCCTATCCTCTATCCTATCTTATCCTCTATCTTATCCTATCCTCTATCCTATCCTATCATCTATCCTATCCTATCCTCTATCCTATCCTATCCTCTATCCTATCCTATCCTCTATCCTATCCTATCCTCTAACCTATCCTATCCTCTATCCTATCCTATCCTCTATCCTATCCTATCATCTATCCTATATTATCCTCTATCCTATCCTATCCTCTATCCTATCCTATCCTCTATCATATCCTATCCTCTATCCTATCCTATCCTCTATCCTATCTTATCCTCTATCTTATCCTATCCTCTATCCTATCCTATCATCTATCCTATCCTATCCTCTATCCTATCCTATCGTATCCTCTATCGTATCCTATCCTCTATCCTATCCTATCCTCTCTCTTATCCAATCCCCTATCCTATTCTCTATCCGATCCTATCCTCTATCTTATCCTATCCTCTATCCTATCCTATCATCTATCCTATCCTATCCTCTATCCTATCCTATCCTCTATCATATCCTATCCTCTATCCTATCCTATACTCTATCCTATCTTATCCTCTATCTTATCCTATCCTCTATCCTATCCTCTATCCTATCCTATCGTATCCTCTATCGTATCCTATCCTCTATCCTATCCTATCCTCTATCCTATCCAATCCCCTATCCTATCCTCTATCCTAACCTATCCTCTATCTTATCCTATCCTCTATCCTATCATATCATCTATCCTATCCTATCCTCTATCCTATCCTATCCTCTATCCTATCCTATCCTCTATTCTATCCTATCCTCTATCCCATCCTATCCTCTATCCTATCCTATCCTCTATCCTATCCTATCCTCTATCCTATCCTATCCTCTATCCCATCCTATCCTCTATCCTATCCTATCCTCTATCCTATCCTATCCTCTATCCTATCCTATCCTATACTCTATCCTATCCTATCCTCTATCCTATCCTATCCTCTACAATATCGTATCCTCTATCATATCCTTTCCTCTTTCCTATAATATCATCTATCCTATCCTATCCTCTATCTTATCCTATCCTCTATCCTATCCTATCATCTATCCTATAATATCCTCTATCCTATCCTATCCTCTATCCTATCCTATCCTCTATCATATCCTATCCTCTATCCTATCCTATCCTCTATCCTATCTTATCCTCTATCTTATCCTATCCTCTATCCTATCCTATCATCTATCCTATCCTATCCTCTATCCTATCCTATCGTATCCTCTATCGTATCCTATCCTCTATCCTATCCTATCCTCTCTCCTATCCAAACCCCTATCCTATTCTCTATCCGATCCTATCCTCTATCTTATCCTATCCTCTATCCTATCCTATCATCTATCCTATCCTATCCTCTATCCTATCCTATCCTCTATCATATCCTATCCTCTATCCTATCCAATACTCTATCCTATCTTATCCCCTAACTTATCCTATCATCTATCCTATCCTCTATCCAATCCTATCCTTTATTCTATCCAATCCCCTATCCTATCCTCTAGCCGATCCTATCCTCTATCCTATCCTATCCTCTATTCTATCCTATCCTCTATCTTATCATATCCTCTATCCTATCCTATCATCTATCTTATCCTATCCTCTATCCTATCCTATCCTCTATCATATCCTATACTCTATCATATCCTACCCTCCATCCTATCCAATCCTCTATCCTATCCTATCCTCTATCCTATCCTATCGTATCCTCTATCCTATCCTATCCTATCCTCTATCCTATACTATCCTCTATCCTATCCTATCCTCTATCTTATCCTATCCTCTATCCTATCCTATCCACTATCATATCCTATCCTCTATCATATCCTATCCTATATCCTATCCTATCCTCTATCCTATCCTATCGTATCCTCTATCGTATCCTATCCTCTATCCTATCCTATCGTATCCTCTATCGTATCCTATCCTCTATCCTATCCTATCCTCTATCCTATCCTATCCTCTATCCTATCCTATCCTCTATCCTATCCTATCCTCTACAATATCGTATCCTCTATCATATCCTTTCCTCTTTCCTATAATATCATCTATCCTATCCTATCCTCTATCTTATCCTATCCTCTATCCTATCCTATCATCTATCCTATATTATCCTCTATCCTATCCTATCCTCTATCCTATCCTATCCTCTATCCTATCCTATCCTCTATCATATCCTATCCTCTATCCTATCCTATCCTCTATCCTATCTTATCCTCCATCTTATCCTATCCTCTATCCTATCCTATCATCTATCCTATCCTATCCTCTATCCTATCCTATTGTATCCTCTATCGTATCCTATCCTCTATCCTATCCTGTCCTCTCTCCTATCCAATCCCCTATCCTATTCTCTATCCGATCCTATCCTCTATCTTATCCTATCCTCTATCCTATCCTATCATCTATCCTATCCTATCCTATCCTCTATCCTATCCTATCCTCTATCATATCCTATCCTCTATAATATCCTATACTCTATCCTATCTTATCCTCTATCTTATCCTATCCTCTATCCTATCCTCTATCCTATCCTATCCTTTATTCTATCCAATCCCCTATCCTATCCTCTAGCCGATCCTATCCTCTATCCTATCCTATCCTCTATCCTATCCTATCCTCTACCTTATCCTATCCTCTATCCTATCCTATCATCTATCCTATCCTATCCTCTATCCTATCCTATCCTCTACCATATCCTATCCTCTATCATATCCTATCCTCCATCCTATCCAATCCTCTATCCTATCCTATCCTCTATCCTATCCTATCGTATCCTCTATCCTATCCTATCCTATCCTCTATCCTATCCTATCCTCTATCCTATCCTATACTCTATCCTATCTTATCCTCTATCCTATCCTCTATCCTATCCTATCCTTTATTCTATCCAATCCCCTATCCTATCCTCTATCCGATCCTATCCTCTATCCTATCCTATCCTCTATCCTATCCTATCCTCTATCTTATCCTATCCTCTATCCTATCCTATCATCTATCCTATCCTATCCTCTATCCTATCCTATCCTCTATCATATCCTATCCTCTATCATATCCTATCCTATATCCTATCCTATCCTCTATCCTATCCTATCGTATCCTCTATCGTATCCTATCCTCTATCCTATCCTATCGTATCCTCTATCGTATCCTATCCTCTATACTATCCTATCCTCTATCCTATCCTATCCTCTATCCTATCCTATCCTCTATCCTATCCTATCCTCTATCATATCCTATTCTCTATCATATCCTATCCTATATCCTATCCTATCCTCTATCCTATCCTATCGTATCCTCAATCGTATCCTATCCTCTATCCTATCCTATCGTATCCTCTATCGTATCCTATCCTCTATACTATCCTATCCTCTATACTATCCTATCCTCTATCCTATCCTATCCTCTATCCTATCCTATCCTCTATCCTATCCTATCCTTTATAATATCCTATCCTCTATCCTATCCTATCCTCTATAATATCGTATCCTCTATCATATCCTTTCCTCTTCCCTATAATATCATCTATCCTATCCTATCCTCTATCTTATCCTATCCTCTATCCTATCCTATCATCTATCCTATCCAATCCTCTATTCTATCTGATCCACTATCATATCCTATCCTCTATCCTATCCTATCCTCTATCCTATCCTATCCTCTATCCTATCCTATCCTCTATCATATCCTATCCTCTATCCTATCCTATCCTCTATCCTATCTTATCCTCTATCTTATCCTATCCTCTATCCTATCCTATCATCTATCCTATCCTATCTTCTATCCTATCCTATCCTCTATCATATCCTATCCTCTATCCTATCCTATCCTCTATCCTATCCTATGCTCTATCCTATCCTATCCTCTATCCTATCCTATCCTCTATCCTATCCTATCATCTATCCTATCCTATCCTCTATCTTATCCTATCCTCTATCCTATCCAATACTCTATCCTATCTTATCCTCTATCTTATCCTATCCTCTATCCTATCCTCTATCCAATCCTATCCTTTATTCTATCCAATCCCCTATCCTATCCTCTAGCCGATCCTATCCTCTATCCTATCCTATCCTCTATCCTATCCTATCCTCTATCTTATCCTATCCTCTATCCTATCCTATCATCTATCCTATCCTATCCTCTATCCTATCCTATCCTCTATCATATCCTATCCTCCATCCTATCCAATCCTCTATCCTATCCTATCCTCTATCCTATCCTATCCTCTATCCTATCCTATCCTCTATCTTATCCTATCCTCTATCCTATCCTATCCTCTATCATATCCTATCCTCTATCATATCCTATCCTATACCCTATCCTATCCTCTATCCTATCCTATCGTATCCTCTATCGTATCCTATCCTCTATCCTATCCTATCGTATCCTCTATCGTATCCTATCCTCTATCCTATCCTATCCCCTATCCTATCCTATCCTCTATCCTATCCTATCCTCTACAATATCGTGTCCTCTATCATATCCTTTCCTCTTTCCTATAATATCATCTATCCTATCCTATCCTCTATCTTATCCTATCCTCTATCCTATCCTATCATCTATCCTATATTATCCTCTATCCTATCCTATCCTCTATCCTATCCTATCCTCTATCCTATCCTATCCTCTATCATATCCTATCCTCTATCCTATCCTATCCTCTATCCTATCTTATCCTCCATCTTATCCTATCCTCTATCCTATCCTATCATCTATCCTATCCTATCCTCTATCCTATCCTATCGTATCCTCTATCGTATCCTATCCTCTATCCTATCCTGTCCTCTCTCCTATCCAATCCCCTATCCTATTCTCTATCCTCTATCTTATCCTATCCTCTATCCTATCCTATCATCTATCCTATCCTATCCTCTATCCTATCCTATCCTCTATCATATCCTATCCTCTATAATATCCTATACTCTATCCTATCTTATCCTCTATCTTATCCTATCCTCTATCCTATCCTCTATCCTATCCTATCCTTTATTCTATCCAATCCCCTATCCTATCCTCTAGCCGATCCTATCCTCTATCCTATCCTATCCTCTATCCTATCCTATCCTCTACCTTATCCTATCCTCTATCCTATCCTATCATCTATCCTATCCTATCCTCTATCCTATCCTATCCTCTACCATATCCTATCCTCTATCATATCCTATCCTCCATCCTATCCAATCCTCTATCCTATCCTATCCTCTATCCTATCCTATCGTATCCTCTATCCTATCCTATCCTATCCTCTATCCTATCCTATCCTCTATCCTATCCTATACTCTATCCTATCTTATCCTCTATCCTATCCTCTATCCTATCCTATCCTTTATTCTATCCAATCCCCTATCCTATGATCTATCCGATCCTATCCTCTATCCTATCCTATCCTCTATCCTATCCTATCCTCTATCCTATCCTATCCTCTATCTTATCCTATCCTCTATCCTATCCTATCATCTATCCTATCCTATCCTCTATCCTACCCTATCCTCTATCATATCCTATCCTCTATCAAATCCTTTCCTATATCCTATCCTATCCTCTATCCTATCCTATCGTATCCTCTATCGTATCCTATCCTCTATCCTATCCTATCGTATCCTCTATCGTATCCTATCCTCTATACTATCCTATCCTCTATCCTATCCTATCCTCTATCCTATCCTATCCTCTATCCTATCCTATCCTCTACCATATCCTATTCTCTATCATATCCTATCCTATATCCTATCCTATCCTCTATCCTATCCTATCGTATCCTCTATCGTATCCTATCCTCTATCCTATCCTATCGTATCCTCTATCGTATCCTATCCTCTATCCTATCCTATCCTCTATCCTATCCTATCCTCTATCCTATCCTATCCTTTATAATATCCTATCCTCTATCCTATCCTATCCTCTATAATATCGTATCCTCTATCATATCCTTTCCTCTTCCTTATAATATCATCTATCCTATCCTATCCTCTATCTTATCCTATCCTCTATCCTATCCTATCATCTATCCTATCCAATCCTCTATTCTATCTGATCCACTATCATATCCTATCCTCTATCCTATCCTATCCTCTATCCTATCCTATCCTCTATCCTATCCTATCCTCTATCATATCCTATCCTCTATCCTATCCTATCCTCTATCCTATCTTATCCTCTATCTTATCCTATCCTCTATCCTATCCTATCATCTATCCTATCCTATCTTCTATCCTATCCTATCCTCTATCATATCCTATCCTCTATCCTATCCTATCCTCTATCCTATCCTATGCTCTATCCTATCCTATCCTCTATCCTATCCTATCCTCTATCCTATCCTATCATCTATCCTATCCTATCCTCTATCTTATCCTATCCTCTATCCTATCCAATACTCTATCCTATCTTATCCTCTATCTTATCCTATCCTCTATCCTATCCTCTATCCAATCCTATCCTTTATTCTATCCAATCCCCTATCCTATCCTCTAGCCGATCCTATCCTCTATCCTATCCTATCCTCTATCCTATCCTATCCTCTATCCTATCCTATCATCTATCCTATCCTATCCTCTATCCTACCCTATCCTCTATCATATCCTATCCTCTATCAAATCCTTTCCTATATCCTATCCTATCCTCTATCCTATCCTATCGTATCCTCTATCGTATCCTATCCTCTATCCTATCCTATCGTATCCTCTATCGTATCCTATCCTCTATACTATCCTATCCTCTATCCTATCCTATCCTCTATCCTATCCTATCCTCTATCCTATCCTATCCTCTACCATATCCTATTCTCTATCATATCCTATCCTATATCCTATCCTATCCTCTATCCTATCCTATCGTATCCTCTATCGTATCCTATCCTCTATCCTATCCTATCGTATCCTCTATCGTATCCTATCCTCTATCCTATCCTATCCTCTATCCTATCCTATCCTCTATCCTATCCTATCCTTTATAATATCCTATCCTCTATCCTATCCTATCCTCTATAATATCGTATCCTCTATCATATCCTTTCCTCTTCCTTATAATATCATCTATCCTATCCTATCCTCTATCTTATCCTATCCTCTATCCTATCCTATCATCTATCCTATCCAATCCTCTATTCTATCTGATCCACTATCATATCCTATCCTCTATCCTATCCTATCCTCTATCCTATCTTATCCTCTATCTTATCCTATCCTCTATCCTATCCTATCATCTATCCTATCCTATCTTCTATCCTATCCTATCCTCTATCATATCCTATCCTCTATCCTATCCTATCCTCTATCCTATCCTATGCTCTATCCTATCCTATCCTCTATCCTATCCTATCCTCTATCCTATCCTATCATCTATCCTATCCTATCCTCTATCTTATCCTATCCTCTATCCTATCCAATACTCTATCCTATCTTATCCTCTATCTTATCCTATCCTCTATCCTATCCTCTATCCAATCCTATCCTTTATTCTATCCAATCCCCTATCCTATCCTCTAGCCGATCCTATCCTCTATCCTATCCTATCCTCTATCCTATCCTATCCTCTATCCTATCCTATCATCTATCCTATCCTATCCTCTATCCTACCCTATCCTCTATCATATCCTATCCTCTATCAAATCCTTTCCTATATCCTATCCTATCCTCTATCCTATCCTATCGTATCCTCTATCGTATCCTATCCTCTATCCTATCCTATCGTATCCTCTATCGTATCCTATCCTCTATACTATCCTATCCTCTATCCTATCCTATCCTCTATCCTATCCTATCCTCTATCCTATCCTATCCTCTACCATATCCTATTCTCTATCATATCCTATCCTATATCCTATCCTATCCTCTATCCTATCCTATCGTATCCTCTATCGTATCCTATCCTCTATCCTATCCTATCGTATCCTCTATCGTATCCTATCCTCTATCCTATCCTATCCTCTATCCTATCCTATCCTCTATCCTATCCTATCCTTTATAATATCCTATCCTCTATCCTATCCTATCCTCTATAATATCGTATCCTCTATCATATCCTTTCCTCTTCCTTATAATATCATCTATCCTATCCTATCCTCTATCTTATCCTATCCTCTATCCTATCCTATCATCTATCCTATCCAATCCTCTATTCTATCTGATCCACTATCATATCCTATCCTCTATCCTATCCTATCCTCTATCCTATCCTATCCTCTATCCTATCCTATCCTCTATCATATCCTATCCTCTATCCTATCCTATCCTCTATCCTATCTTATCCTCTATCTTATCCTATCCTCTATCCTATCCTATCATCTATCCTATCCTATCTTCTATCCTATCCTATCCTCTATCATATCCTATCCTCTATCCTATCCTATCCTCTATCCTATCCTATGCTCTATCCTATCCTATCCTCTATCCTATCCTATCCTCTATCCTATCCTATCATCTATCCTATCCTATCCTCTATCTTATCCTATCCTCTATCCTATCCAATACTCTATCCTATCTTATCCTCTATCTTATCCTATCCTCTATCCTATCCTCTATCCAATCCTATCCTTTATTCTATCCAATCCCCTATCCTATCCTCTAGCCGATCCTATCCTCTATCCTATCCTATCCTCTATCCTATCCTATCCTCTATCTTATCCTATCCTCTATCATATCCTATCCTCTATCCTATCCTATCCTCTATCCTATCCTATGCTCTATCCTATCCTATCCTCTATCCTATCCTATCCTCTATCCTATCCTATCATCTATCCTATCCTATCCTCTATCTTATCCTATCCTCTATCCTATCCAATACTCTATCCTATCTTATCCTCTATCTTATCCTATCCTCTATCCTATCCTCTATCCAATCCTATCCTTTATTCTATCCAATCCCCTATCCTATCCTCTAGCCGATCCTATCCTCTATCCTATCCTATCCTCTATCCTATCCTATCCTCTATCTTATCCTATCCTCAATCCTATCCTATCATCTATCCTATCCTATCCTCTATCCTATCCTATCCTCTATCATATCCTATCCTCTATCATATCCTATCCTCCATCCTATCCAATCCTCTATCCTATCCTATCCTCTATCCTATCCTATCCTCTATCCTATCCTATCCTCTATCTTATCCTATCCTCTATCCTATCCTATCCTCTATCATATCCTATCCTCTATCATATCCTATCCTATATCCTATCCTATCCTCTATCCTATCCTATCGTATCCTCTATCGTATCCTATCCTCTATCCTATCCTATCGTATCCTCTATCGTATCCTATCCTCTATCCTATCCTACCCTCTATCCTATCCTATCCTCTATCCTATCCTATCCTCTACAATATCGTATCCTCTATCATATCCTTTCCTCTTTCCTATAATATCATCTATCCTATCCTATCCTCTATCTTATCCTATCCTCTATCCTATCCTATCATCTATCCTATATTATCCTCTATCCTATCCTATCCTCTATCCTATCCTATCCTCTATCCTATCCTATCCTCTATCATATCCTATCCTCTATCCTATCCTATCCTCTATCCTATCTTATCCTCCATCTTATCCTATCCTCTATCCTATCCTATCATCTATCCTATCCTATCCTCTATCCTATCCTATCGTATCCTCTATCGTATCCTATCCTCTATCCTATCCTGTCCTCTCTCCTATCCAATCCCCTATCCTATTCTCTATCCGATCCTATCCTCTATCTTATCCTATCCTCTATCCTATCCTATCATCTATCCTATCCTATCCAATCCCCTATCCTATTCTCTATCCGATCCTATCCTCTATCTTATCCTATCCTCTATCCTATCCTATCATCTATCCTATCCTATCCTCTATCCTATCCTATCCTCTATCCTATCCTATCCTCTATCCTATCCTATCCTCTATCTTATCCTATCCTCTATCCTATCCTATCATCTATCCTATCCTATCCTCTATCCTACCCTATCCTCTATCATATCCTATCCTCTATCAAATCCTTTCCTATATCCTATCCTATCCTCTATCCTATCCTATCGTATCCTCTATCGTATCCTATCCTCTATCCTATCCTATCGTATCCTCTATCGTATCCTATCCTCTATACTATCCTATCCTCTATCCTATCCTATCCTCTATCCTATCCTATCCTCTATCCTATCCTATCCTCTACCATATCCTATTCTCTATCATATCCTATCCTATATCCTATCCTATCCTCTATCCTATCCTATCGTATCCTCTATCGTATCCTATCCTCTATCCTATCCTATCGTATCCTCTATCGTATCCTATCCTCTATCCTATCCTATCCTCTATCCTATCCTATCCTCTATCCTATCCTATCCTTTATAATATCCTATCCTCTATCCTATCCTATCCTCTATAATATCGTATCCTCTATCATATCCTTTCCTCTTCCTTATAATATCATCTATCCTATCCTATCCTCTATCTTATCCTATCCTCTATCCTATCCTATCATCTATCCTATCCAATCCTCTATTCTATCTGATCCACTATCATATCCTATCCTCTATCCTATCCTATCCTCTATCCTATCCTATCCTCTATCCTATCCTATCCTCTATCATATCCTATCCTCTATCCTATCCTATCCTCTATCCTATCTTATCCTCTATCTTATCCTATCCTCTATCCTATCCTATCATCTATCCTATCCTATCTTCTATCCTATCCTATCCTCTATCATATCCTATCCTCTATCCTATCCTATCCTCTATCCTATCCTATGCTCTATCCTATCCTATCCTCTATCCTATCCTATCCTCTATCCTATCCTATCATCTATCCTATCCTATCCTCTATCTTATCCTATCCTCTATCCTATCCAATACTCTATCCTATCTTATCCTCTATCTTATCCTATCCTCTATCCTATCCTCTATCCAATCCTATCCTTTATTCTATCCAATCCCCTATCCTATCCTCTAGCCGATCCTATCCTCTATCCTATCCTATCCTCTATCCTATCCTATCCTCTATCTTATCCTATCCTCTATCATATCCTATCCTCTATCCTATCCTATCCTCTATCCTATCCTATGCTCTATCCTATCCTATCCTCTATCCTATCCTATCCTCTATCCTATCCTATCATCTATCCTATCCTATCCTCTATCTTATCCTATCCTCTATCCTATCCAATACTCTATCCTATCTTATCCTCTATCTTATCCTATCCTCTATCCTATCCTCTATCCAATCCTATCCTTTATTCTATCCAATCCCCTATCCTATCCTCTAGCCGATCCTATCCTCTATCCTATCCTATCCTCTATCCTATCCTATCCTCTATCTTATCCTATCCTCAATCCTATCCTATCATCTATCCTATCCTATCCTCTATCCTATCCTATCCTCTATCATATCCTATCCTCTATCATATCCTATCCTCCATCCTATCCAATCCTCTATCCTATCCTATCCTCTATCCTATCCTATCCTCTATCCTATCCTATCCTCTATCTTATCCTATCCTCTATCCTATCCTATCCTCTATCATATCCTATCCTCTATCATATCCTATCCTATATCCTATCCTATCGTATCCTCTATCGTATCCTATCCTCTATCCTATCCTATCGTATCCTCTATCGTATCCTATCCTCTATCCTATCCTACCCTCTATCCTATCCTATCCTCTATCCTATCCTATCCTCTACAATATCGTATCCTCTATCATATCCTTTCCTCTTTCCTATAATATCATCTATCCTATCCTATCCTCTATCTTATCCTATCCTCTATCCTATCCTATCATCTATCCTATATTATCCTCTATCCTATCCTATCCTCTATCCTATCCTATCCTCTATCCTATCCTATCCTCTATCATATCCTATCCTCTATCCTATCCTATCCTCTATCCTATCTTATCCTCCATCTTATCCTATCCTCTATCCTATCCTATCATCTATCCTATCCTATCCTCTATCCTATCCTATCGTATCCTCTATCGTATCCTATCCTCTATCCTATCCTGTCCTCTCTCCTATCCAATCCCCTATCCTATTCTCTATCCGATCCTATCCTCTATCTTATCCTATCCTCTATCCTATCCTATCATCTATCCTATCCTATCCTCTATCCTATCCTATCCTCTATCCTATCCTATCCTCTATCTTATCCTATCCTCTATCCTATCCTATCCTCTATCATATCCTATCCTCTATCATATCCTATCCTATACCCTATCCTATCCTCTATCCTATCCTATCGTATCCTCTATCGTATCCTATCCTCTATCCTATCCTATCGTATCCTCTATCGTATCCTATCCTCTATCCTATCCTATCCCCTATCCTATCCTATCCTCTATCCTATCCTATCCTCTACAATATCGTGTCCTCTATCATATCCTTTCCTCTTTCCTATAATATCATCTATCCTATCCTATCCTCTATCTTATCCTATCCTCTATCCTATCCTATCATCTATCCTATATTATCCTCTATCCTATCCTATCCTCTATCCTATCCTATCCTCTATCCTATCCTATCCTCTATCATATCCTATCCTCTATCCTATCCTATCCTCTATCCTATCTTATCCTCCATCTTATCCTATCCTCTATCCTATCCTATCATCTATCCTATCCTATCCTCTATCCTATCCTATCGTATCCTCTATCGTATCCTATCCTCTATCCTATCCTGTCCTCTCTCCTATCCAATCCCCTATCCTATTCTCTATCCTCTATCTTATCCTATCCTCTATCCTATCCTATCATCTATCCTATCCTATCCTCTATCCTATCCTATCCTCTATCATATCCTATCCTCTATAATATCCTATACTCTATCCTATCTTATCCTCTATCTTATCCTATCCTCTATCCTATCCTCTATCCTATCCTATCCTTTATTCTATCCAATCCCCTATCCTATCCTCTAGCCGATCCTATCCTCTATCCTATCCTATCCTCTATCCTATCCTATCCTCTACCTTATCCTATCCTCTATCCTATCCTATCATCTATCCTATCCTATCCTCTATCCTATCCTATCCTCTACCATATCCTATCCTCTATCATATCCTATCCTCCATCCTATCCAATCCTCTATCCTATCCTATCCTCTATCCTATCCTATCGTATCCTCTATCCTATCCTATCCTATCCTCTATCCTATCCTATCCTCTATCCTATCCTATACTCTATCCTATCTTATCCTCTATCCTATCCTCTATCCTATCCTATCCTTTATTCTATCCAATCCCCTATCCTATGATCTATCCGATCCTATCCTCTATCCTATCCTATCCTCTATCCTATCCTATCCTCTATCCTATCCTATCCTCTATCTTATCCTATCCTCTATCCTATCCTATCATCTATCCTATCCTATCCTCTATCCTACCCTATCCTCTATCATATCCTATCCTCTATCAAATCCTTTCCTATATCCTATCCTATCCTCTATCCTATCCTATCGTATCCTCTATCGTATCCTATCCTCTATCCTATCCTATCGTATCCTCTATCGTATCCTATCCTCTATACTATCCTATCCTCTATCCTATCCTATCCTCTATCCTATCCTATCCTCTATCCTATCCTATCCTCTACCATATCCTATTCTCTATCATATCCTATCCTATATCCTATCCTATCCTCTATCCTATCCTATCGTATCCTCTATCGTATCCTATCCTCTATCCTATCCTATCGTATCCTCTATCGTATCCTATCCTCTATCCTATCCTATCCTCTATCCTATCCTATCCTCTATCCTATCCTATCCTTTATAATATCCTATCCTCTATCCTATCCTATCCTCTATAATATCGTATCCTCTATCATATCCTTTCCTCTTCCTTATAATATCATCTATCCTATCCTATCCTCTATCTTATCCTATCCTCTATCCTATCCTATCATCTATCCTATCCAATCCTCTATTCTATCTGATCCACTATCATATCCTATCCTCTATCCTATCCTATCCTCTATCCTATCCTATCCTCTATCCTATCCTATCCTCTATCATATCCTATCCTCTATCCTATCCTATCCTCTATCCTATCTTATCCTCTATCTTATCCTATCCTCTATCCTATCCTATCATCTATCCTATCCTATCTTCTATCCTATCCTATCCTCTATCATATCCTATCCTCTATCCTATCCTATCCTCTATCCTATCCTATGCTCTATCCTATCCTATCCTCTATCCTATCCTATCCTCTATCCTATCCTATCATCTATCCTATCCTATCCTCTATCTTATCCTATCCTCTATCCTATCCAATACTCTATCCTATCTTATCCTCTATCTTATCCTATCCTCTATCCTATCCTCTATCCAATCCTATCCTTTATTCTATCCAATCCCCTATCCTATCCTCTAGCCGATCCTATCCTCTATCCTATCCTATCCTCTATCCTATCCTATCCTCTATCCTATCCTATCATCTATCCTATCCTATCCTCTATCCTACCCTATCCTCTATCATATCCTATCCTCTATCAAATCCTTTCCTATATCCTATCCTATCCTCTATCCTATCCTATCGTATCCTCTATCGTATCCTATCCTCTATCCTATCCTATCGTATCCTCTATCGTATCCTATCCTCTATACTATCCTATCCTCTATCCTATCCTATCCTCTATCCTATCCTATCCTCTATCCTATCCTATCCTCTACCATATCCTATTCTCTATCATATCCTATCCTATATCCTATCCTATCCTCTATCCTATCCTATCGTATCCTCTATCGTATCCTATCCTCTATCCTATCCTATCGTATCCTCTATCGTATCCTATCCTCTATCCTATCCTATCCTCTATCCTATCCTATCCTCTATCCTATCCTATCCTTTATAATATCCTATCCTCTATCCTATCCTATCCTCTATAATATCGTATCCTCTATCATATCCTTTCCTCTTCCTTATAATATCATCTATCCTATCCTATCCTCTATCTTATCCTATCCTCTATCCTATCCTATCATCTATCCTATCCAATCCTCTATTCTATCTGATCCACTATCATATCCTATCCTCTATCCTATCCTATCCTCTATCCTATCTTATCCTCTATCTTATCCTATCCTCTATCCTATCCTATCATCTATCCTATCCTATCTTCTATCCTATCCTATCCTCTATCATATCCTATCCTCTATCCTATCCTATCCTCTATCCTATCCTATGCTCTATCCTATCCTATCCTCTATCCTATCCTATCCTCTATCCTATCCTATCATCTATCCTATCCTATCCTCTATCTTATCCTATCCTCTATCCTATCCAATACTCTATCCTATCTTATCCTCTATCTTATCCTATCCTCTATCCTATCCTCTATCCAATCCTATCCTTTATTCTATCCAATCCCCTATCCTATCCTCTAGCCGATCCTATCCTCTATCCTATCCTATCCTCTATCCTATCCTATCCTCTATCCTATCCTATCATCTATCCTATCCTATCCTCTATCCTACCCTATCCTCTATCATATCCTATCCTCTATCAAATCCTTTCCTATATCCTATCCTATCCTCTATCCTATCCTATCGTATCCTCTATCGTATCCTATCCTCTATCCTATCCTATCGTATCCTCTATCGTATCCTATCCTCTATACTATCCTATCCTCTATCCTATCCTATCCTCTATCCTATCCTATCCTCTATCCTATCCTATCCTCTACCATATCCTATTCTCTATCATATCCTATCCTATATCCTATCCTATCCTCTATCCTATCCTATCGTATCCTCTATCGTATCCTATCCTCTATCCTATCCTATCGTATCCTCTATCGTATCCTATCCTCTATCCTATCCTATCCTCTATCCTATCCTATCCTCTATCCTATCCTATCCTTTATAATATCCTATCCTCTATCCTATCCTATCCTCTATAATATCGTATCCTCTATCATATCCTTTCCTCTTCCTTATAATATCATCTATCCTATCCTATCCTCTATCTTATCCTATCCTCTATCCTATCCTATCATCTATCCTATCCAATCCTCTATTCTATCTGATCCACTATCATATCCTATCCTCTATCCTATCCTATCCTCTATCCTATCCTATCCTCTATCCTATCCTATCCTCTATCATATCCTATCCTCTATCCTATCCTATCCTCTATCCTATCTTATCCTCTATCTTATCCTATCCTCTATCCTATCCTATCATCTATCCTATCCTATCTTCTATCCTATCCTATCCTCTATCATATCCTATCCTCTATCCTATCCTATCCTCTATCCTATCCTATGCTCTATCCTATCCTATCCTCTATCCTATCCTATCCTCTATCCTATCCTATCATCTATCCTATCCTATCCTCTATCTTATCCTATCCTCTATCCTATCCAATACTCTATCCTATCTTATCCTCTATCTTATCCTATCCTCTATCCTATCCTCTATCCAATCCTATCCTTTATTCTATCCAATCCCCTATCCTATCCTCTAGCCGATCCTATCCTCTATCCTATCCTATCCTCTATCCTATCCTATCCTCTATCTTATCCTATCCTCTATCATATCCTATCCTCTATCCTATCCTATCCTCTATCCTATCCTATGCTCTATCCTATCCTATCCTCTATCCTATCCTATCCTCTATCCTATCCTATCATCTATCCTATCCTATCCTCTATCTTATCCTATCCTCTATCCTATCCAATACTCTATCCTATCTTATCCTCTATCTTATCCTATCCTCTATCCTATCCTCTATCCAATCCTATCCTTTATTCTATCCAATCCCCTATCCTATCCTCTAGCCGATCCTATCCTCTATCCTATCCTATCCTCTATCCTATCCTATCCTCTATCTTATCCTATCCTCAATCCTATCCTATCATCTATCCTATCCTATCCTCTATCCTATCCTATCCTCTATCATATCCTATCCTCTATCATATCCTATCCTCCATCCTATCCAATCCTCTATCCTATCCTATCCTCTATCCTATCCTATCCTCTATCCTATCCTATCCTCTATCTTATCCTATCCTCTATCCTATCCTATCCTCTATCATATCCTATCCTCTATCATATCCTATCCTATATCCTATCCTATCCTCTATCCTATCCTATCGTATCCTCTATCGTATCCTATCCTCTATCCTATCCTATCGTATCCTCTATCGTATCCTATCCTCTATCCTATCCTACCCTCTATCCTATCCTATCCTCTATCCTATCCTATCCTCTACAATATCGTATCCTCTATCATATCCTTTCCTCTTTCCTATAATATCATCTATCCTATCCTATCCTCTATCTTATCCTATCCTCTATCCTATCCTATCATCTATCCTATATTATCCTCTATCCTATCCTATCCTCTATCCTATCCTATCCTCTATCCTATCCTATCCTCTATCATATCCTATCCTCTATCCTATCCTATCCTCTATCCTATCTTATCCTCCATCTTATCCTATCCTCTATCCTATCCTATCATCTATCCTATCCTATCCTCTATCCTATCCTATCGTATCCTCTATCGTATCCTATCCTCTATCCTATCCTGTCCTCTCTCCTATCCAATCCCCTATCCTATTCTCTATCCGATCCTATCCTCTATCTTATCCTATCCTCTATCCTATCCTATCATCTATCCTATCCTATCCAATCCCCTATCCTATTCTCTATCCGATCCTATCCTCTATCTTATCCTATCCTCTATCCTATCCTATCATCTATCCTATCCTATCCTCTATCCTATCCTATCCTCTATCCTATCCTATCCTCTATCCTATCCTATCCTCTATCTTATCCTATCCTCTATCCTATCCTATCATCTATCCTATCCTATCCTCTATCCTACCCTATCCTCTATCATATCCTATCCTCTATCAAATCCTTTCCTATATCCTATCCTATCCTCTATCCTATCCTATCGTATCCTCTATCGTATCCTATCCTCTATCCTATCCTATCGTATCCTCTATCGTATCCTATCCTCTATACTATCCTATCCTCTATCCTATCCTATCCTCTATCCTATCCTATCCTCTATCCTATCCTATCCTCTACCATATCCTATTCTCTATCATATCCTATCCTATATCCTATCCTATCCTCTATCCTATCCTATCGTATCCTCTATCGTATCCTATCCTCTATCCTATCCTATCGTATCCTCTATCGTATCCTATCCTCTATCCTATCCTATCCTCTATCCTATCCTATCCTCTATCCTATCCTATCCTTTATAATATCCTATCCTCTATCCTATCCTATCCTCTAT
This sequence comes from Halictus rubicundus, assembly GCF_050948215.1. Taxonomy (NCBI): domain Eukaryota; kingdom Metazoa; phylum Arthropoda; class Insecta; order Hymenoptera; family Halictidae; genus Halictus; species Halictus rubicundus. The sequence continues at coordinate 9,132 of NW_027488966.1, read as the reverse complement.
AATATCGTATCCTCTATCATATCCTTTCCTCTTCCTTATAATATCATCTATCCTATCCTATCCTCTATCTTATCCTATCCTCTATCCTATCCTATCATCTATCCTATCCAATCCTCTATTCTATCTGATCCACTATCATATCCTATCCTCTATCCTATCCTATCCTCTATCCTATCCTATCCTCTATCCTATCCTATCCTCTATCATATCCTATCCTCTATCCTATCCTATCCTCTATCCTATCTTATCCTCTATCTTATCCTATCCTCTATCCTATCCTATCATCTATCCTATCCTATCTTCTATCCTATCCTATCCTCTATCATATCCTATCCTCTATCCTATCCTATCCTCTATCCTATCCTATGCTCTATCCTATCCTATCCTCTATCCTATCCTATCCTCTATCCTATCCTATCATCTATCCTATCCTATCCTCTATCTTATCCTATCCTCTATCCTATCCAATACTCTATCCTATCTTATCCTCTATCTTATCCTATCCTCTATCCTATCCTCTATCCAATCCTATCCTTTATTCTATCCAATCCCCTATCCTATCCTCTAGCCGATCCTATCCTCTATCCTATCCTATCCTCTATCCTATCCTATCCTCTATCTTATCCTATCCTCTATCATATCCTATCCTCTATCCTATCCTATCCTCTATCCTATCCTATGCTCTATCCTATCCTATCCTCTATCCTATCCTATCCTCTATCCTATCCTATCATCTATCCTATCCTATCCTCTATCTTATCCTATCCTCTATCCTATCCAATACTCTATCCTATCTTATCCTCTATCTTATCCTATCCTCTATCCTATCCTCTATCCAATCCTATCCTTTATTCTATCCAATCCCCTATCCTATCCTCTAGCCGATCCTATCCTCTATCCTATCCTATCCTCTATCCTATCCTATCCTCTATCTTATCCTATCCTCAATCCTATCCTATCATCTATCCTATCCTATCCTCTATCCTATCCTATCCTCTATCATATCCTATCCTCTATCATATCCTATCCTCCATCCTATCCAATCCTCTATCCTATCCTATCCTCTATCCTATCCTATCCTCTATCCTATCCTATCCTCTATCTTATCCTATCCTCTATCCTATCCTATCCTCTATCATATCCTATCCTCTATCATATCCTATCCTATATCCTATCCTATCGTATCCTCTATCGTATCCTATCCTCTATCCTATCCTATCGTATCCTCTATCGTATCCTATCCTCTATCCTATCCTACCCTCTATCCTATCCTATCCTCTATCCTATCCTATCCTCTACAATATCGTATCCTCTATCATATCCTTTCCTCTTTCCTATAATATCATCTATCCTATCCTATCCTCTATCTTATCCTATCCTCTATCCTATCCTATCATCTATCCTATATTATCCTCTATCCTATCCTATCCTCTATCCTATCCTATCCTCTATCCTATCCTATCCTCTATCATATCCTATCCTCTATCCTATCCTATCCTCTATCCTATCTTATCCTCCATCTTATCCTATCCTCTATCCTATCCTATCATCTATCCTATCCTATCCTCTATCCTATCCTATCGTATCCTCTATCGTATCCTATCCTCTATCCTATCCTGTCCTCTCTCCTATCCAATCCCCTATCCTATTCTCTATCCGATCCTATCCTCTATCTTATCCTATCCTCTATCCTATCCTATCATCTATCCTATCCTATCCTCTATCCTATCCTATCCTCTATCCTATCCTATCCTCTATCTTATCCTATCCTCTATCCTATCCTATCCTCTATCATATCCTATCCTCTATCATATCCTATCCTATACCCTATCCTATCCTCTATCCTATCCTATCGTATCCTCTATCGTATCCTATCCTCTATCCTATCCTATCGTATCCTCTATCGTATCCTATCCTCTATCCTATCCTATCCCCTATCCTATCCTATCCTCTATCCTATCCTATCCTCTACAATATCGTGTCCTCTATCATATCCTTTCCTCTTTCCTATAATATCATCTATCCTATCCTATCCTCTATCTTATCCTATCCTCTATCCTATCCTATCATCTATCCTATATTATCCTCTATCCTATCCTATCCTCTATCCTATCCTATCCTCTATCCTATCCTATCCTCTATCATATCCTATCCTCTATCCTATCCTATCCTCTATCCTATCTTATCCTCCATCTTATCCTATCCTCTATCCTATCCTATCATCTATCCTATCCTATCCTCTATCCTATCCTATCGTATCCTCTATCGTATCCTATCCTCTATCCTATCCTGTCCTCTCTCCTATCCAATCCGCTATCCTATTCTCTATCCGATCCTATCCTCTATCTTATCCTATCCTCTATCCTATCCTATCATCTATCCTATCCTATCCTCTATCCTATCCTATCCTCTATCATATCCTATCCTCTATAATATCCTATACTCTATCCTATCTTATCCTCTATCTTATCCTATCCTCTATCCTATCCTCTATCCTATCCTATCCTTTATTCTATCCAATCCCCTATCCTATCCTCTAGCCGATCCTATCCTCTATCCTATCCTATCCTCTATCCTATCCTATCCTCTATCCTATCCTATCCTCTACCTTATCCTATCCTCTATCCTATCCTATCATCTATCCTATCCTATCCTCTATCGTATCCTATCCTCTACCATATCCTATCCTCTATCATATCCTATCCTCCATCCTATCCAATCCTCTATCCTATCCTATCCTCTATCCTATCCTATCGTATCCTCTATCCTATCCTATCCTATCCTCTATCCTATCCTATCCTCTATCCTATCCTATACTCTATCCTATCTTATCCTCTATCCTATCCTCTATCCTATCCTATCCTTTATTCTATCCAATCCCCTATCCTATGATCTATCCGATCCTATCCTCTATCCTATCCTATCCTCTATCCTATCCTATCCTCTATCTTATCCTATCCTCTATCCTATCCTATCATCTATCCTATCCTATCCTCTATCCTACCCTATCCTCTATCATATCCTATCCTCTATCAAATCCTTTCCTATATCCTATCCTATCCTCTATCCTATCCTATCGTATCCTCTATCGTATCCTATCCTCTATCCTATCCTATCGTATCCTCTATCGTATCCTATCCTCTATACTATCCTGTCCTCTATCCTATCCTATCCTCTATCCTATCCTATCCTCTATCCTATCCTATCCTCTATCATATCCTATTCTCTATCATATCCTATCCTATATCCTATCCTATCCTCTATCCTATCCTATCGTATCCTCTATCGTATCCTATCCTCTATCCTATCCTATCGTATCCTCTATCGTATCCTATCCTCTATCCTATCCTATCCTCTATCCTATCCTATCCTCTATCCTATCCTATCCTTTATAATATCCTATCCTCTATCCTATCCTATCCTCTATAATATCGTATCCTCTATCATATCCTTTCCTCTTCCCTATAATATCATGTATCCTATCCTATCCTCTATCTTATCCTATCCTCTATCCTATCCTATCATCTATCCTATCCAATCCTCTATTCTATCTGATCCACTATCATATCCTATCCTCTATCCTATCCTATCCTCTATCCTATCCTATCCTCTATCCTATCCTATCCTCTATCATATCCTATCCTCTATCCTATCCTATCCTCTATCCTATCTTATCCTCTATCTTATCCTATCCTCTATCCTATCCTATCATCTATCCTATCCTATCTTCTATCCTATCCTATCCTCTATCATATCCTATCCTCTATCCTATCCTATCCTCTATCCTATCCTATGCTCTATCCTATCCTATCCTCTATCCTATCCTATCCTCTATCCTATCCTATCATCTATCCTATCCTATCCTCTATCTTATCCTATCCTCTATCCTATCCAATACTCTATCCTATCCTATGCTCTATCCTATCCTATCCTCTATCCTATCCTATCCTCTATCCTATCCTATCATCTATCCTATCCTATCCTCTATCTTATCCTATCCTCTATCCTATCCAATACTCTATCCTATCTTATCCTCTATCTTATCCTATCCTCTATCCTATCCTCTATCCAATCCTATCCTTTATTCTATCCAATCCCCTATCCTATCCTCTAGCCGATCCTATCCTCTATCCTATCCTATCCTCTATCCTATCCTATCCTCTATCTTATCCTATCCTCTATCCTATCCTATCATCTATCCTATCCTATCCTCTATCCTATCCTATCCTCTATCATATCCTATCCTCTATCATATCCTATCCTCCATCCTATCCAATCCTCTATCCTATCCTATCCTCTATCCTATCCTATCCTCTATCCTATCCTATCCTCTATCTTATCCTATCCTCTATCCTATCCTATCCTCTATCATATCCTATCCTCTATCATATCCTATCCTATATCCTATCCTATCCTCTATCCTATCCTATCGTATCCTCTATCGTATCCTATCCTCTATCCTATCCTATCGTATCCTCTATCGTATCCTATCCTCTATCCTATCCTATCCTCTATCCTATCCTATCCTCTATCCTATCCTATCCTCTACAATATCGTATCCTCTATCATATCCTTTCCTCTTTCCTATAATATCATCTATCCTATCCTATCCTCTATCTTATCCTATCCTCTATCCTATCCTATCATCTATCCTATATTATCCTCTATCCTATCCTATCCTCTATCCTATCCTATCCTCTATCCTATCCTATCCTCTATCATATCCTATCCTCTATCCTATCCTATCCTCTATCCTATCTTATCCTATCATCTATCCTATCCTATCCTCTATCCTATCCTATCCTATCCTCTATCCTATCCTATCCTCTATCCTATCTTATCCTCCATCTTATCCTATCCTCTATCCTATCCTATCATCTATCCCATCCTATCCTCTATCCTATCCTATCGTATCCTCTATCGTATCCTATCCTCTATCCTATCCTGTCCTCTCTCCTATCCAATCCCCTATCCTATTCTCTATCCGATCCTATCCTCTATCTTATCCTATCCTCTATCCTATCCTATCATCTATCCTATCCTATCCTCTATCCTATCCTATCCTCTATCATATCCTATCCTCTATCCTATCCTATACTCTATCCTATCTTATCCTCTATCTTATCCTATCCTCTATCCTATCCTCTATCCTATCCTATCCTTTATTCTATCCAATCCCCTATCCTATCCTCTAGCCGATCCTATCCTCTATCCTATCCTATCCTCTATCCTATCCTATCATCTATCTTATCCTATCCTCTATCCTATCCTATCATCTATCCTATCCTATCCTCTATCCTATCCTATCCTCTACCATATCCTATCCTCTATCATATCCTATCCTCCATCCTATCCAATCCTCTATCCAATCCTATCCTCTATCCTATCCTATCGTATCCTCTATCCTATCCTATCCTATCCTCTATCCTATCCTATCCTCTATCCTATCCTATACTCTATCCTATCTTATCCTCTATCCTATCCTCTATCCTATCCTATCCTTTATTCTATCCAATCCCCTATCCTATCCTCTATCCGATCCTATCCTCTATCCTATCCTATCCTCTATCCTATCCTATCCTCTATCTTATCCTATCCTCTATCCTATCCTATCATCTATCCTATCCTATCCTCTATCCTATCCTATCGTATCCTCTATCGTATCCTATCCTCTATACTATCCTATCCTCTATCCTATCCTATCCTCTATCCTATCCTATCCTCTATCCTATCCTATCCTCTATCATATCCTATTCTCTATCATATCCTATCCTATATCCTATCCTATCCTCTATCCTATCCTATCGTATCCTCTATCGTATCCTATCCTCTATCCTATCCTATCGTATCCTCTATCCTATCCTCTATACTATCCTATCCTCTATACTATCCTATCCTCTATCCTATCCTATCCTCTATCCTATCCTATCCTCTATCCTATCCTATCCTTTATAATATCCTATCCTCTATCCTATCCTATCCTCTATAATATCGTATCCTCTATCATATCCTTTCCTCTTCCCTATAATATCATCTATCCTATCCTATCCTCTATCTTATCCTATCCTCTATCCTATCCTATCATCTATCCTATCCAATCCTCTATTCTATCTGATCCACTATCATATCCTATCCTCTATCCTATCCTATCCTCTATCCTATCCTATCCTCTATCCTATCCTATCCTCTATCATATCCTATCCTCCATCCTATCCTATCCTCTATCCTATCCTATCATCTATCCTATCCTATCCTCTATCATATCCTATCCTCTATCCTATCCAATACTCTATCCTATCTTATCCTCTATCTTATCCTATCCTCTATCCTATCCTCTATCTAATCCTATCCTTTATTCTATCCAATCCCCTATCCTATCCTCTAGCCGATCCTATCCTCTATCCTATCCTATCCTCTATCCTATCCTATCCTCTATCTTATCCTATCCTCTATCCTATCCTATCATCTATCCTATCCTATCCTCTATCCTATCCTATCCTCTATCATATCCTATCCTCTATCATATCCTATCCTCCATCCTATCCAATCCTCTATCCTATCCTATCCTCTATCCTATCCTATCGTATCCTCTATCCTATCCTATCCTATCCTCTATCCTATCCTATCCTATCCTCTATCCTATCCTATCCTCTATCCTATCCTATCCTCTATCTTATCCTATCCTCTATCCTATCCTATCCTCTATCATATAATATCCTCTATCATATCCTATCCTATATCCTATCCTATCCTCTATCCTATCCTATCGTATCCTCTATCGTATCCTATCCTCTATCCTATCCTATCGTATCCTCTATCGTATCCTATCCTCTATCCTATCCTATCCTCTATCCTATCCTATCCTCTATCCTATCCTATCCTCTACAATATCGTATCCTCTATCATATCCTTTCCTCTTTCCTATAATATCATCTATCCTATCCTATCCTCTATCTTATCCTATCCTCTATCCTATCCTATCATCTATCCTATATTATCCTCTATCCTATCCTATCCTCTATCCTATCCTATCCTCTATCCTATCCTATCATCTATCCTATCCAATCCTCTATTCTATCTGATCCACTATCATATCCTATCCTCTATCCTATCCTATCCTCTATCCTATCCTATCCTCTATCCTATCCTATCCTCTATCATATCCTATCCTTCATCCTATCCTATCCTCTATCCTATCCTATCATCTATCCTATCCTATCCTCTATCATATCCTATCCTCTATCCTATCCAATACTCTATCCTATCTTATCCTCTATCTTATCCTATCCTCTATCCTATCCTATCCTCTATCCTATCCTATCCTCTATCCTATCCTATCCTCTATCATATCCTATCCTCTATCCTATCCTATCCTCTATCCTATCTTATCCTCTATCTTATCCTATCCTCTATCCTATCCTATCATCTATCCTATCCTATCTTCTATCCTATCCTATCCTCTATCATATCCTATCCTCTATCCTATCCTATCCTCTATCCTATCCTATGCTCTATCCTATCCTATCCTCTATCCTATCCTATCCTCTATCCTATCCTATCATCTATCCTATCCTATCCTCTATCTTATCCTATCCTCTATCCTATCCAATACTCTATCCTATCCTATGCTCTATCCTATCCTATCCTCTATCCTATCCTATCCTCTATCCTATCCTATCATCTATCCTATCCTATCCTCTATCTTATCCTATCCTCTATCCTATCCAATACTCTATCCTATCTTATCCTCTATCTTATCCTATCCTCTATCCTATCCTCTATCCAATCCTATCCTTTATTCTATCCAATCCCCTATCCTATCCTCTAGCCGATCCTATCCTCTATCCTATCCTATCCTCTATCCTATCCTATCCTCTATCTTATCCTATCCTCTATCCTATCCTATCATCTATCCTATCCTATCCTCTATCCTATCCTATCCTCTATCATATCCTATCCTCTATCATATCCTATCCTCCATCCTATCCAATCCTCTATCCTATCCTATCCTCTATCCTATCCTATCCTCTATCCTATCCTATCCTCTATCTTATCCTATCCTCTATCCTATCCTATCCTCTATCATATCCTATCCTCTATCATATCCTATCCTATATCCTATCCTATCCTCTATCCTATCCTATCGTATCCTCTATCGTATCCTATCCTCTATCCTATCCTATCGTATCCTCTATCGTATCCTATCCTCTATCCTATCCTATCCTCTATCCTATCCTATCCTCTATCCTATCCTATCCTCTACAATATCGTATCCTCTATCATATCCTTTCCTCTTTCCTATAATATCATCTATCCTATCCTATCCTCTATCTTATCCTATCCTCTATCCTATCCTATCATCTATCCTATATTATCCTCTATCCTATCCTATCCTCTATCCTATCCTATCCTCTATCCTATCCTATCCTCTATCATATCCTATCCTCTATCCTATCCTATCCTCTATCCTATCTTATCCTATCATCTATCCTATCCTATCCTCTATCCTATCCTATCCTATCCTCTATCCTATCCTATCCTCTATCCTATCTTATCCTCCATCTTATCCTATCCTCTATCCTATCCTATCATCTATCCCATCCTATCCTCTATCCTATCCTATCGTATCCTCTATCGTATCCTATCCTCTATCCTATCCTGTCCTCTCTCCTATCCAATCCCCTATCCTATTCTCTATCCGATCCTATCCTCTATCTTATCCTATCCTCTATCCTATCCTATCATCTATCCTATCCTATCCTCTATCCTATCCTATCCTCTATCATATCCTATCCTCTATCCTATCCTATACTCTATCCTATCTTATCCTCTATCTTATCCTATCCTCTATCCTATCCTCTATCCTATCCTATCCTTTATTCTATCCAATCCCCTATCCTATCCTCTAGCCGATCCTATCCTCTATCCTATCCTATCCTCTATCCTATCCTATCATCTATCTTATCCTATCCTCTATCCTATCCTATCATCTATCCTATCCTATCCTCTATCCTATCCTATCCTCTACCATATCCTATCCTCTATCATATCCTATCCTCCATCCTATCCAATCCTCTATCCAATCCTATCCTCTATCCTATCCTATCGTATCCTCTATCCTATCCTATCCTA